>NC_057805.1:457713240-457756846 GCF_018294505.1 Triticum aestivum | reverse complement strand
AGAGAGAGAGAGAGAGATGGAGTCTTAGTGTGTGTGGGGGGGGTGTGCGTGCGTGCGTGCGTGTGTGTGTGAGAGAGAGATAGAGATGGAGTCTTAGTGTGTGTGGGGGGGGTGCGTGTGTGTGTGTGTGTCGCGGGGTCCTCTGTGGCGGATGTAATTTAAGTGTGCATGGCTTCATCATAGAGAGGTGATGTGTATGGCAGAGGCCACCAACGATGGGGTGCGAGAGAGAAAATGCCCGTAGAGAGGGAAGAGAAGGTGTGTGCGCGTGAGAGGAGTCGACGTCGAGAGAACGTGTTTGTTCGAGAGACACCGAGGAAGACTACTATATATCGATGGTGCATGTAGGTGGGAATTAAACAAAGGGATGGTCTTATTGGTTTCGGGGATATAGGGGAAGAGTGAGAGGCCGGGGGGTAGCTAGAAGGAGATTGTTATGTGTGAGTGTGTGTTTTACCCATCCAGGCGGAAGTTATGTGCACAAAAGAGGAGAACGATTCGATGTGGCGTTAGGATTGAGGGTAATTAACTACGTATGGAGACATAGAGACCTTGGACGTGCATGTGTGAGAGGTATACATGTATACGTGGGATGTGTGTGTGCGCGCGCGCATGATCGAGATAAAAGAAAGAAGACATAAGTCATAAGATCAACGACATGGGAGAGACGGATCGGTATGACAATATGCATGCATGTGAGAATGCAGGGAAGAAGGCCCGACAATTGAGCATGTGTTTTTGTCTTTAAGAGATAGTGGCGTGGGCTGGAGCATGCATCTATGGCGAGCAGAGGGAGTGAGGCGCAACGATTGTGCAAAAGAGACCAACCTATAAATGCATATGTATGGAGAGACATATATAGTGTGGGTGATAGGAAGCAAGACTCCGTGCGAGAAAGAAATGTTGACGGAGAAACTACAGATAGATACAGAGATGGAGATGCTAGCTAGAGGGACATCCGCTAGTTTGGGTGTTGGAGATGACCGTCGGGTGGTTCAAAGGGTGAAGTTATATATGTGTGTGAGAGGGCACTTGACTGCATGTAGAGAGAAACATATGTAGTGTGCGTGATAGGAATCAAGAGTGAGGGCGAGAAAGAAGGTTGATGGAGAAACAGATAAATAGAAAGATAAAGATGCTAGCTAGTGTGCGTTAGAGATAGGAGTCGAGTGAATCAAAAGGCTGGGTTATGTGTGTGGGTGTGAGAGAGATAGAGAGAGGGTGCATGTGAGTCACATACAAACAGATATCAGAGAGAAATGAGATCCAGAGAGACGGAGTTTTGTGTCTGCGAGAGAGAAAGATATTTCACAATGAGAGTGATAGCTAGAGAGACATACGAGGGAACGCAAGATATCTCTAGGGAGAGAGGGTGTGTGTGAGCGACATACAAGAGAACAATGGAGAAATATGAGACCCTGGGAGACAGAGTTTGTGTGTGTGTGTGTGAGAAAGAGACATTGAAGAGGAAGAGTCGTAGGTTCTCATATCTAAGGAGCGAAAGACATTCTGTATGAGGGGTGTGTGAGTGGCACACATGGGAATAGTAGAGAGAAATGAGACCCCGGGAGACAAAGTTTTGTGTTTGTGTGAGAGAAAGAGATTCCACATGGAGAATCATAGTTAGAGACACATAGCAGGGAGCGAGATATACTTAGAGAGAGATAGAGTGATGAAGGTCGAGGGAGAGAGTACCGTCAGTGTGTTACGAAGATAAAAGATCATTGTCGACATACACGTAGCACGAGAGATACCTGAGAGACGATGAACGCGTATAGGTCCAGAGAGAGTCCTATATAAGCATGAGTGATAGCTATCTGAGACGAATATCTGGATTAAAGGGGATTCAAATATTTAAACTGGACATCACGACATCGATAATATCATAACGCAAATTGGTGTATCAAACATGCATATTCATTTGAATTTGGGCACACGTGTAATGTTATATAGTTTATCAATATTGGTGATCCATAGATTCTTCAATTACAAACAATGCATGGTTTATATACAATTAATGTCTAAACGGGATTACACTATATGTTTCGTGTGTGAAACACATTATACATGTTTGAGAAGTAAAAAAACCCACATGAAACACACATTAATTGGAGACAGTTAGCGAGGAATGCATACATTGGATTTCAACATAAAGTGGTTTCAAATATTTGAAAATCCAAATTGATGGATACAACCTTATGAATATGAGATCATGCCATTTGTAAACCATATTTATGTATAAATGGTGTTGTGCTTTTGAAAGTATATATAAAAAATGATGTATATAGAATGTAATTCCAATTGAAAATGGATCTCGCCCGAAAAAAATAGAATACAAACGGGATTCGAATTGAGTTGGCACGGTAAGCGTGCAGTCTGCAAAATTTGAACGAAGCGGGGAAAGTCGCAGTAACCGCCCGAAACCAAAATCTGCGAGATGGAAATCACTACTGCCTATCCCTGCCACGCAAAGCCTATCTGCTGGATTTCTATAGGTTTTGATAGGGGTAGGTTTGTAATTTCACCCAAACGTGACGTAACCGCCTCTCACCCGGATTCATACACGGTGGGCGCCAAAACACAGTGTGTCCTCGGCCAAAATCGACTCCCTCCCCGATTCATATTCATACACGGTGGGCGCCAAAAACAAACTCTCGTCGGCAAATATTCGGTGTATGCGAGATTACCGTCCTATCCCCAACCGACTAATGTTGCTGTGATGTAGTAGAAATTTGAAACGGGGGCTAAGTTTGTAAATTTCCTCGCATTTGAGACAAGCGCGCCCTGAATACATGGTTCCCCCCTTCCTCTCTACCTCCCTTTTCCCCATTCGTACTCCGTGGGCGCCAAAACACCCTCTCCGCCCCACCCTCCTCCGTCCGCCGCCGTCCGCCACCCCATCCACTGCCCTCCTCCTCCACCATGCCGGAGCTGACACCCCGACGCCGTCGTCCATTACAAGAGATCGACCTCTCTCATCCACGGCTTCGGACCGGGATCCTTGCATCCCGTCCTCTCGCTTCATCCCCGTCGTTGTCCACCTTGCCGGCGCCGCTCCTACGACTGTCTCGTCCACCGCGCCCTGCCGCCACCGTCTACCCTCCTAGATCTGCTTCCACGCCGCCGACAGCCATCGCTACCGCAGCACCATCAAATTCTCAGCAGATGCATACACGGCGCCGCACTAGAGGCGGTACTCTTTCGTATCTGCTCAACTTATTTATCGCAGCAAGAAAATAGATCGCCACTGCTTTACTCTGATTTCTTGTCTTGGTTGCGAAGTTGCCTTTGTCCGGTTTGCACCTTCAGATCCGCCATGGCACGCTCAACACTATACTCCCAATGCTTATGGTTTTCCCCTTTTATATTTCACACTAGTTAAATCACAGTAGACTAAATTTCAAAATTGGGTCAGTCGATTTTTCAGAGCTCGCCGGAGTTCGCCGGTGCGAACGAAGGGGCTCGGGTGGTTGTGGGGCCTCGCCGAACGAAGAAAACTCAATGCGGGTGGGGGTTGGGGCGGGGTGGGGTGGGGGTGGCGGAGGAACACAGGCGGCGGGGGCCGGTGGTCCGGCCGGCAGCCCGTGCGGTGTTCTGTATGGGAAGAATCAGAGACGAGGAAGAAGATGGGTTAGGAGACATAGGATCTTCATCCAACCGCCTGAAATGGTCAAGAGACAGCTGGGAGTTGCATTCTTAATGCACTCTGGTTCATCATGTGTGGGCACTGCGCAACCAACATTTTATTATCCAAAATCTGCTTGCTCTTCTTTACCATGTTCCTCTTTCGTTCTTCTTTAATATGTACCCTCTCCGTTCCTAAATACAAGTCTTTGTATAGATTCCACCATGGACTACATATGGAGCAAAATGACTGAATCTACACTCTAAAATGTATCTGGATACATCTGTATGTGATCCATAGTGGAAATCTCTACCAAGACTTATATTTTGGAACGGAGGGAGTATGATTGTGGTACAGTATGTTCCTTGTACTGAAGATGAGCAGGGACTTTTGCAGTGTAGAGGTCTATACGGTCGGTTGTGATGGACACTTTGAGCCTCTTTGATTTGTAGGATCTTGTAAACATAGGAATAGGATTTGTAGTCACCTGCCCACTTGAATCCTATAAGAATAGCAAGGAAATGCGGGGAGTTGTGTCGCCTTTGACAGTAACACTGATATTAATAGTACCGCACCTTCACTTGAAGAGAGCTGGTATCCGAAGCCTTTCTAGCCGTACCGGCAATACTAGCACATATATTCCAGCAAGTTCCACTTTGCTGATTTTACTCTGATGCTTACGGTTTTCCCCGTTATATCTACACTATGATCTGTGTAGCTTCTTTGTGTCGCACTAGCAGCAGTCCACTCTTGAAGCTAAACACTGCAATGACTTACAAAATTGGCACCAAGGCATTGAGTGCCATTCTGGATGCAATGAAACTCATACGCTCCCCACCTGTTGATTCTTGTTCAGAATATGATCCTAGTGACTCTTGTTCAAAATTGCCACATATAGAGAGACAGCATGGAATTGCATTTCTTTGGGCGCTGTGATTCATCATGAGTGGGCAACCAACATTGTATGCAATGAAGCGGAACCTCAAGAATATGCTTCCTCTTCTGTTCTTTAACATGTTCCTCTTTGTTTATTCTGTATTTAGTACGTACAGTATGTTCCTTGTCAGGAAGGGGCGCAGGGACATCTGCAGTCAACAGCTGATAGAGCTGGCCTGTACATGATTGATAGGCTTTCAATTACTAGCGGCAATACAACACCGTATTTTCAAGCCAGTTCCACTTTCCCGATTTATATATCGTGGTTATGGTGTACCCCTGTTATGTACACTATGATCTACCTAGTTGTTGTGTGCTCTTGTTATCATGGTTTGGCAATAAACTCTCTATATAGTATATTATGAACCTATCATCTGCCAGCTATCCTTACTTCTGGAGCCTATTTTTTGTGTACTTGTGCCAGATTATATAAATGCACACACCATATTACAGCACACATGAGCTCTCTCATCAGAATCATGTGATAGCACACAAGTGTTTACAGGGGCGCCCCTATATTAGAATATCATCTGCATTACAAAGATAATCTCACAACTATGTTTTCATGGTTCTCAGATATTATACGCAATTACAGTGAATAGCAGAATCCGCGCATCAGAAGAATATTGTGGAACACTGCAATGACTTACAAAATTAGCACCAAGGCATTGAGTGCCATTCTGGAAGCAATGAAACTCATACGCTCCCCACCTATTGATTCTTGTTCAGAATATCATCCTAATGACTATTCTAACCTCGAGGAGTCAAAGGCAGATGGCCTGTCCTGTTCACCCATCAAGGTGTCTGTTCTAATTTGGCAAGGTTTTATTGATTGCGCGTATCTTGCATATGTTGTCTTGCATTTCTTCTACTTTGTTGCACCGCCATCTGCTTAGTTTACTCATCATATAACTCGAGATGCCATGCCCATCCATTATCAATACATATTCCATCTGTCATCATACCATGTTTTTCCACTCAAATGTTGTTCTTGTGCATCAGACATCAAAAAGGAAGAGGGTGATTGCCGAACCTGAAGGAGCACCAGCAAAGTCCTTGAAAAACGTGGTGGTGCCGGAGAAATCAGACAGCGCCCCACTTATATTGGCTGTACAACCAGTGACACTAAACGTAGGACCAACTCCAGCAGACTGTACCCATACTTCACTGGCCACACCACTAGCCCCACCACATAGGACCTGCGCTCCAGCAAAAGGTATACCGATTTCATTTGCCATAGCACCAGCTGTACCACAGAAAAATCGCACTCCAGCAAAAAGTACAACAAGTCCACCGGCCGAAGACCTATCCCAACTGCAGAGACGGCCAATTCCTGCAGATTGGAACCCCATTCCATTTATTCCCAGTTTAAAAGACAATGCTTTCAATGTTGTTAGGGACTACGTGCATATATTCCCATCATGGGAAGATTATAGTGAAGACAAACACCATTTTCACATCTTCCTGTCCAACTTACGTGTAAGTGCTATTATTCATTGTTATTATTTTCCTGTTTTCTGCTGATCGAACACATCAATGATTTACATTACATTGTTGTAACTAGGCGAGGGTCAATCTGGATAGTCATGATGAGCAAAGCTTGCTTGTGCTTTTCAAGGAAGCATTGCAGTAGTATCGGTGTTACCTGAGGAAATCACACTTTGATGGCAAGTCTATAAACGAATTTCCGGTGAAGTCTCCTGTGCTAAATTTAGAAGACATTGAATGGAAAAACCTTGTTATGCACAGGTCTCGTTCCCAGGATGAGGTATTGTCTATGAAATCAAATGACAATTTGAACTTCTACTTTTCCGCATGTGCCTTACGGATCTTTTTTGCAGGAAATCTGCTCGAAGAAGAATTCTGGTTTGAAAAGAACGACAGGATATCGCAAATATGCTGTCCGCTGCTTTGCTCTTGTTAGTACCTGTTGTCATGTATCACTGTACTTGCATACATACCTTGTTCATTATGTGACAGCGATATGCATGATAGCTTGCTTATCAATTGTTCGCTCCAAATTATCTGATCTGTATGAATGGTTACATTAGTGTAGAATATATCCAATGCCAATGATTTTTTTAGCTCTGCATTGTTCTTGTAAGTACATGTTGTCCTTTATCAGTGTACTTATATTGACAGGTAGTTGTTCATGTACCATCACTCTGTAGCTTATTTTCCTTTGCCCTCCATTTTCTACACATCAGATATATATTTACTCTTACCAAAAGGTTGGTACTGAAGAAGTTTAGCTGTGCATTGCTCTTGGTTGTGCCTTTTGCCTGTATCGCTGCACATACATTTATAGCTACTTGGTTATGTAGCATCACTCTTCATCTTATCTTAAATATTCTCCATTTTTTCGTATATTATCACATCTATATTTACTCTTAACAAAATGTAGAATAAAGGTAATGCTTATGAAGAAGATTTTGTGGTAAACTTCTTGAATTGCCCCCCCCCATCAGCATGGACAAGGGCTTTATAGAGCCTGTCTTCACCAGTAATGTAAGTTTGTCCTTCTCAAGCCTTCAAACTTTGTTGTGTATATTTGGTTAGGCATGACTACAACAGCTGTTTATTTTTGGTGTTTGCATCAAATTGCATGTTTAAAGTTTATTATGTAGTTCATAAACAAAATTTTGTCCTTCTCAATTTAAGTTTTCAGTTGTACAACCAAGTTCCTTCTTCATACCATGTAAATTAAACTATACAGAGCAAGTGATCTTCTTTTGCACTGCATGTATGCTTCTGTTCTTCATCCGTAATCCAGTGGTGTGGTGAACCTACCCACTACAACATAATGTCATATTCTGCAATGTCTTAACTATGAACAATGTCATATCATTCTACTATTATTTAAACCGTCTCTTTATTTGCCAATCTGAAATGGGATAAATTGATAGCACACTAACCATTGATACTTATGAGTTCTTGATATGTAATCCAGTGGTGTCGTGAAGCTGCCAACTCCTTCACAATGTCATTTCCTGCCATGTCTTGACCTGAACAATACCATATTGTGTTAATGCAATTTTAAACTGTGTCACTTTATTCGTCAGTAAGAAATGTGATGAATTGTTAGCACTGATACTTTTATGTGCAAAACCTGTCATCTGTATGCTTGTTTATCTTTCAGAGTGAGGAATATATAAGTGTTGAACAAGAGCAGTCTCATCATCTTGCTCAGGTGGTTGCGCTGCAGCTCGCCAGCAGGGCGAACCTTTCTTGAACTCTATTGAAGTGCTGTCGGTTTTGTATATTATTTTGTCGGCGTGTTTATTTGCACTGGTGGCGATCTTTGATGCCCAGTGTATGTAATCTGTTGTCTGCTTGTGCTTTATTATCATAGTGGCGAACTTTGATGCCCAGTGGATGTAATATATCGTAATTTCTTTATTGTATAGTCTAGGTTTTTTCTTATTCACGATGCTGCAGTTATTTTACTGTATATATATATATCCTGTCTTCGCAGTAAACCGGCCAAACCGTAAAATTACGGTACATAATCGGGCCATCATGCAATCACGATGTATGATCCGCATCATGGGCCTCGTCAAACTGGCCCACTAGTAGATTCGGGCCTTTAATAGGCCGAGTAACCCCCGGCCCTCTTTTCGCAAGAAAACTCAATGAGCTTTTAGGAGGTTGAGAAGTAGGTTGGGCCTGAAACGTGCCGAATAGCTCACGGGCCGGCAGCAGCCCGAAATGGACCCCGGCCCATGATTGTGCGAATCAAATCACGGGCTTTTAACAGGCCAAAATTGTCTCGGTCCTTGTTTGGCCCAATCAGATATCGGCTGTGAGCAGGCCGGATGCAAACCGGGCCGTAGTTAGGCCCAACTATATGATGGGCTTTTAACAGGCCGAAATTAATATAGGGCCGAAATGTTAAACGGGCCCTTAACAGGCCGAAACTAATATCAGGCCGAATTACTAAATGGGCCTTTAGCAAGTGGGCCCAAAAGCATAGCGTCCAGTTAACGGGCCCAATATGATATGGGCCATAATTGAGGCCAAAGCCTCTTAAAGGGTCAGACCTGATCTGGGCCGTGATTTGGCCCAAAACGTGGGAGGCTTTTAACGGGTCGGATCTCATATGGGCCATTATTAAGCCCGGAGCGTGGCAGGCCATTAATGGACTGGATCAAATATGGGCCGGCATTTGGCCCAAAACATGGTAGCCAGTTAATGGGCCAGCCTACTAGGGACCTCAAAATCTTGTGGGCCTACAGCTAGGCCGGCCCATTAGTGTCGGCGAAATCTCGTGGGCCTTTAGCTGGGCCGGCCCATTATGATCCGCAAGAATTTTGTGGGCCTTTACCTGGGCCGGCCCATTATGGCACACAAAAATCTTGTGGGCCTTTAACTGGGCCGGCCCATTATGGCCCGTGAAATCTTGTGGGCCTTTAGCTGGGCCAGCCCATTATGGTCTGCAAAATCTCGTGGGCCTTTAGCTGGGCCGGCCCATTATGGTCCGCAAAATCTTGCGGGGCTTTAGTTGGGCCGGCCCATTTAAACTTGATGGGTCGTGCCACGTGTCGACGTATCATAGGCGCCTTCTGTCCAATGAGTGGATGACATCTGTCCCAACGATGAGCCGACACGTGTTTCCGCCAGCCAATGATGATTTTACACGTGGAAAATCCCCATTGGTCGCGGCTGTTAACGGGTTATCGGATCCAAAACCCGACCCGATAGCTTAACGGCGTTCCGTTACGGTGGATGCCACGTGTCGGTCACCCTTGACGAAAGCACTTCTGTGACGCGCGATTTATCGTCATGGAAGTGGACACTTCCGTGATGATAATTTTGGTAATGTCATGGAACACTTCTACGACAGCACAGGTATGACTATCTCGATTCTGTCATAAATTTGTCATGGATGTACATGCATGACAAAAACGCGACCTACGGTGACAAACACGTATCATCACGGAAGTGTATTTTTTGTAGTGTAGGTTAGTCCCAAAAATAATATAAAAGTGTTTAGTAAGGCCCATAAACATCCAAAACAGAAGATATAATAGCATGAATACTTCATAAATTATAGATACGTTGGAGACGTATCAGCATCCCCAAGCTTAATTCCTGCTCGTCCGCGAGTAGGTAAATGATAAAAGAAATAATTTATGAAGTGTGAATGCTAGCAGCTGCACAAGTTTGATCAATGATAATTTCAATCACCTTTTCTAGCATCATCATATGTCATAACAGTAGCTCATCTCATAAAACTTTTCATGATCAAGTAACAAACTATTCACATGTTAAAGTATAGATCATAAACTTTCTTGAAAACTAACAAACCGTGTTATTAGTCATCAAACAATTACAATTCATCTTATTTTCAGGAAGATTCTATGTCAGAGCTTTGATTCAGCAAACTTCACATACTCAACTATCATTTAGTCTTTCACAATTGCTAACACTCACGCGATATTTATGGGTTCAAAGTTTTAATCAGACACAGAGAAAGATAGGGGCTTATAGATTTGCCTCCCAACCTTTTACCTCAAGGGTAATGTCAACAATAATAGTTCATGATGCCTTACATCCAATTGGATATATATATATCAAGATCTTTCCAACACAATGTGCTTGCCAAAGGAAAAAAGGTAAAAAGGAAAGGTGAAGATCACCATGACTCTTGCATAAGGTATAAGACAAGAATAAAAGATAGGCCCTTCGCAGAGGGAAGCAAAGGTTGTCATGCGCTTTTATAGTTAGATGCACAAAATCTTAATGCGGAAGAACGTCACTTTATATTGCCACTTGTGATAGGGACCTTTATTATGCACTCCGTCGCTTTTATTGCTTCCACATCACAAGATCGTATAAAGCTTATTTTCTCCACACTAATAGATTATACATATTTAGAGAGCAATTTTTATTGCATGCACCGATGACAACTTACCTGAAGGATCTTACTCAATCCATAGGTAGGTATGGTGGACTCTCATGGCAATACTGGTTTAAGGGATGTTTGGAAGCACAAGTAGTATCTCTACTTGGTGCAAAGAATTTGGCTAGCATGAGGGGGAAGGGCAAGCTCAGCATGTTGAGTGATCCATGACAATATACTTTATTTTAGATATAAGAAAACATAACCCATTATGTTGTCTTCCTTGTCCAACATCAACCTTTTAACATGTCATATTTTAATGAGTGCTCACAATTACAAAAGATGTCCAAGATAGTATATTTATATGTGAAATCTCTCTTCCCTCAATATTCTTTCATGAATTGTTCAAGTGACGAATACAATGTTTGCTAACATTCAACAAATTTACCACCTCTACTTCTAATATGTGAAGGCATTACTCCCCATGGGAAAGGCATATGAAACATATATAATTTCAGATTTATGACATTCAAATCATTCAACCATTTACTCATAGGATATAAGTGAAGCACACGAGTAAATGACAAACTACTCCAAAAAGATATAAGTGAAGATCAATGAGTAGTTAAATAATTATGTAGCTATGTGAAGACTCTCCCATTTAATAATTTCAGATCTTGATATTCAAACAGCAAGCAAAACAAAATAAAATGACATCTAAGAATATCAAACATCACGTGAAGAAGCAAAAACTTAGGATCAACCGATACTAACCGATAGTTGTCGAAGAAGAAAGGTGGGATGCCAACCGGGGCATCCCCAAGCTTAGACGCTTGAGACTTCTTGAAATATTATCTTGGGATGCCTTGGGCATCCCCAAGCTTGAGCTTTTGTGTCTCCTTAATTCCTCTCATATCACGGTCTCCCTAAATCTCAAAAGCTTCATCCACACAAAACTCAACAAGGACTCGTGAGATAAGTTAGTATAAACCAATGCAAAAACCTTATCATACTCTACTGTAGCAAATCACTAAAATTATTATTCAACATTGCATAATAAATACCTCTGCATATTTAATAGTCCTATCCTCAAATAGAATCATTAAAGAAGCAAACATATGCAAACAATGCAAACATAACAGCAATCTGCCAAAATAGTATAGTCTGTAAGGAATGCAAGATTCATCATACTTCCCTAACTCCAAACATTATGAAATTATACCACACTGTAGAAAATTTATCAGATCTCAATATGCAAAAAGTTTCAACATTTTATCATATTCTGACTTTTCTAGGGAATTTTTGCAACATCGGTAAACTTTCTGTTTTCAAACAGCAACATGTAGACTTGTAAAATAAGCATAGTAAAGGCTATCAATGCAACTTTTATTGAAATAAAAGATGCAGAACATTGTTCTAGATAACAGCAAGCAAATCCTAACAAAATAAATTGACGCTCCAAGCAAAACACATATTATGTGTTGAATAAAAATATAGCTCCCAGTAAAGTTACCGATGAACGAAGACGAAAGAGGGGATGCCTTCCGGGGCATCCCCAAGCTTAGGCTCTTGGTTGTCCTTGAATATTACCTTGGGGTGCCTTGGGCATCCCCAAGCTTAGGCTCTTTCCACTCCTTATTCCATAGTCCATCGAATCTTTACCCAAAACTTGAAAACTTCACAACACAAAACTCAACAGAAAACTCGTAAGCTCCGTTAGTATAAGAAAATAAAAATACCACTTAGGTACTGTTGTGAACTCATTCTAAATTCATATTGGTGTAATATATACTGTATTCCAACTTCTCTATGGTTCATACCCTCCGATACTACTCATAGATTCATCGAAATAAGCAAACAACACAATGAAAACAGAATCTGTCAAAAACAGAATAGTCTGTAGTAATCTGTATCAAACGTATACTTCTGGAACTCCAAAATTCTGAAATAAATTGGTGGACCTGAGGAATTTGTCTATTAATCATATGCAAAAGGAATCAACCTAAAAGCACTCTCCAGTAAAAAAATGGCAGCTAATCTCGTGAGCGCTAAAGTTTCTGTTTTTTTACAGCATGATCATAAAGACTTCACCCAAGTCTTCCCAAAGGTTCTACTTGGAACAAACACTAATTAAAACATAAAAACACATATAACCAGAGGCTAGATGAATTATTTATTACTAAACAGGAACAAAAGGAAAGGAACAAAAAATAAAATTGGGTTGCCTCCCAACAAGCGCTAACGTTTAACGCCCCTAGCTAGGCATGATGATTTCAATGATGCTCACATAAAAGATAAGAATTGAAACATAAAGAGAGCATCATGAAGAATATGACTAGCACATTTAAGTTTAACCCACTTCCTATGCATAGGGATTTTGTGAGCAAACAACTTATGAGACCAATAATCAACTAGCATAGGAAGGCAAAACAAGCATAACTTCAAAACTTTAAGCACATAGAGAGGAAACTTGATATTATTGCAATTCCTACAAGCATATATTCCTCCCTCATAATAATTTTCAGTAGCATCATGAATGAATTAAACAATATAACCAGCACCTAAAGCATTCTTTTCATGATCTACAAGCATAGAAATTTTATTACTCTCCACATAAGCAAAATTCTTCTCATTCAGAATAGTGGGAGTATCATAAGAAACTCGAATACCATAAATTGTTTCCACATTAAAATAGTAATGTTCAGAAAAAGGGTAATCGTAATCATGACAAGTTTTATGAATATAACCATCACTACTTTTTATAGCATAAGTGTCATCACAATAATCATCATAAGTAGCAACTTTGTTCTCATCATAATCGATTGAAACCTCTTCCAAGATAGTGGAATCATTACTAAATAAAGTCATGACCTCTCCAAATCCACTTTCATAATTATCACAATAAGATTCAACATCCTCCAAAATAGTGGGATCATTACTTCCTAAAGTTGACACTCTTCCAAACCCACTTTCATCAATATAATCATCATAAGTAGGAGGCATGCTATCATAACAAATTTGCATATCAAAACTTGGGAGGCTAATAACATCATCTTCATTAAACGTAGGATCCCCAAGCTTGGGACAAACATTAATTTCAGCAAATATATTCTCAAACTTGTCATTCTCATCAAACATAGCATCCCCAAGCTTGGGCCTTTTCATATCATAAGCATAATAACTCTCATCATTAACAGTATGGATAGCACCAATAGTATAGCAATTATCATCATCACAATGAGTAATAGGAGCAACATCATACTGGAGGGATACCTTTTTACCTTTGTTTTTCCGTCTTTTCTTTTTCTTCTTCACATCATGTGTGGGTTTAACCCTCTTTTTTGAGCTCCTTATTAATGAGATTGGTTGAATAGAAGGCTCCTCCTCGTTACCTGATTCATCATAAGAAATAATAGGAGGATATTGGGAAGCCTCTTCCCTTCCGTTAGTATTCTCTTCCTCTTCTATTTGTTTTCTTTTCTTTATGTAATTGGCAATATAAGGATTTTCAATGCAATTCACCGCACAATACATATAAATTTCTTCTAGATCAATATCGAGGAATTTCTCAAGGTTATATTCTGGAATATGCTTGGTTTTACGTTTCATTTCTTCATAACCCAAAAGCAAACTAAGTTCATTATGATGTGTAAGGGAAATCAAGTCATCACAATTTTTGGACACGATTCGATCATGAAACAATTTACATTGGAGATTTAAATGACCATGTTCATTGCAAAGTTCACAAGTGTGGCAAAGATATTTTAAATTTTTAGCACAAACATCTAGCCTTTCTTTCAACCATTTGGTTTCTAAATACTTATGCCTCTTGCAAAATCTACCTTCCCTATTTGGTGTGTACTTGCAAACTCTATGCACTCCACAAAAGTTGACATGCTTATAAGAGACATTTTCATCATGACTAGTGCAATCATCATTAGTACTATGGATATTCAAAGAGTTCATACTAACAACATTGCAATCATGCGCATCATTCAAAGATTTAGTGCCAAACATTTTATAGACATCTTCTTCTAGCATTTGGGCACAATTTTCCTTTCCATCATTCTCACGAAAGATATTAAAAAGATGAAGCGTATGAGGCAAACTCAATTACATTTTTTTGTAGTTTTCTTTTATAAACTAAACTAGTGATAAAACAAGAAACTAAAAGATTCGATTGCAAGATATAAAGATATACCTTCAAGCACTCACCTCCCCAGCAACGGCGCCAGAAAAGAGCTTGATGTCTACTACACAACCTTCTTCTTGTAGACGTTGTTGGGCGTCCAAGTGCAGAGGTTTGTAGGACAGTAGCAAATTTCCCTCAAGTGGATGACCTAAGGTTTATCAATCTGTGGGAGGCATAGGATGAAGATGGTCTCTCTCAAACAACCCTGCAACGAAATAACAAAGAGTCTCTTGTGTCCCCAACACACCCAATACAATGGTAAATTGCATAGGTGCACTAGTTCGGCGAAGAGATGGTGATACAAGTGCAATATGGATGGTAGATATAGGTTTTTGTAATCTGAATTTATAAAAACAGCAAGGTAACAAGCGATAAAAGCGAGCGTAAACAGTATTGCAATGCTAGTGCAAGTTCTCTCAACAATAATAACATAATTGGATCATATAACTATCCCTCAACATGCAACAAAGAGTCATTCCAAAGTCACTAATAGTGGAGAACAAACGAATAGATTATGGTAGGGTACGAAACCACCTCAAAGTTATTCTTTCTGATCGATCTATTCAAGAGTCTGTACTAGAATAACACCTTAAGACACAAATCAACCAAAACCCTAATGTCACCTAGATACTCCAATGTCACCTCAAGTATCTGTGAGTATGATTATACGATATGCATCACACAATCTCAGATTCATCTATTCAAACCAACACGAAGTACTTCAAAGAGTGCCCCAAAGTTTCTACATGAGACTCAAGACGAAAACGTGTGCCAACCCCTATGCATAAGTTCACGGAACTCGTAAGTTGATCACCAAAACATACATCAAGTGGATCACGTGATATCCCATTGTCACCACAGATAAGCACATGCAAGACATACATCAAGTGTTCTCAAATCCTTAAAGACCCAATCCGATAAGATAACTTCAAAGGGAAAACTCAATCCATTAGAAGAGAGTAGAGGGGGAGAAACATCATAAGATCCAACTATAATAGCAAAGCTCGCGATACATCAAGATCGTATCACCTCAAGAACATGAGAGAGAGAGAGAGAGAGATCAAACACATAGCTACTGGTACATACCCTCAGCCCCGAGGGTGAACTACTCCCTCCTCATCATGGAGAGCGCCGGGATGATGAAGATGGCCACCGGTGAGGGTTCCCCCCTCCGGCAGGGTGCCGGAACAGGGTCCCGATTGGTTTTTGGTGGCTACAGAGGCTTGCAGCGGCGGAACTCCCGATCTGTTCTGTTCTTCGATGTTTTTAGGGTTATGGATATATATATAGGCGAAAGAAGTCGGTCAGGGGAGCCACGAGGGGCCCACGAGGGTGGGGGCGCGCCTCCCTGCCTCGTGGCTTCCTCGAAGCTTCCCTGGTGTCTACTCCAAGTCTCCTGGATTGTTTCCGTTCCAAAACTCTCCCGAAGGTTTCATTCCGTTTGGACTCCGTTTGATATTCTTTTTCTGCGAAACACTGAAATAGGCAAGAAAACAACAATTTGGGCTTGGCCTCCGGTTAATAGGTTAGTCCTAAGAATAATATATAAGTGTTAAGTAAGGCCCATAAGCATCCAAAACAGAAGATATAATAGCATGAATACTTCATAAATTATAGATACGTTGGAGACGTATCAGCTCGCGGCAGGTATCGTCATTTTCTGACCTCCACAGATGATTTGAGCAGATATTGGTATATCTACTTGATGAAACACAAGTCTGAAACATTTGAAAAGTTCAAAGAATTTCAGAGTGAAGTGGAAAATCATCGTAACAAGGAAAATAAAGTTTCTATGATCTGATCGCGGAGGCGAATATTTGAGTTACGAGTTTGGTCTTCATTTCAAACAATGCGGAATAGTTTCGCAACTCACTCCACCTGGGACACCACAGCGTAATGGTGTGTCCGAACGTCGTAACCGTACTTTATTAGATATGGTGCGATCTATGATGTCTCTTACCGATTTACCACTATCGTTTTGGGGTTATGCATTAGAGACAGCTGCATTCACGTTAAATAGGGCACCATCTAAATCTGTTGAGACGACACCATATGAACTGTGGTTTGGCAAGAAACCTAAGCTTTCGTTCCTTCAAGTTTGGGTTGCGATGCTTATGTGAAAAAGCTTTAGCCTGATAAGCTCGAACCCAAATCGAAGAAGTGCGTCTTCATAGGATACCCAAAAGAAACTGTTGGGTATACCTTCTATCACAGATCCGAAGGCAAAATCTTTGTTGCTAAGAATGGATCCTTTCTAGAGAAGGAGTTTCTCTCGAAAGAAGTGAGTGGTAGGAAAGTAGAACTTGATGAGGTAATTGTACCTTCTCTCGAACTGGAAAGTAGCTCATCCCAGAAAACCATTCCCGTGATGCCTACACCAACTAGTGAGGAAGCTAATGATATTGATCATGAAACCACAAATCAAGTTACTACCGAACCTCGTAGGTCAACCAGAGCACGTTCCGCACCAGAGTGGTATGGTAATCCTGTTCTGGAAGTCATGTTACTAGACCATGATGAACCTACAAACTATGAGGAAGCGATGATGAGCCCAGATTCTGCAAAATGGCTTGAGGCCATGAAATCTGAGATGGGATCCATGTATGAAAACAAAGTATGGACTTTGATTGACTTGCCCGATGATCGGCGAGCTATTGAGAATAAATGGATCTTCAAGAGGAAGACGAACGCTGATAGTAGTGTTACTATCTACAAAGCTCGAATTGTCGCAAAAGGTTTTCGACAAGTTCAAGGTGTTGACTACGATGAGATTTTCTCACTTGTATCGATGCTTAAAGTCTGTCCGAATCATGTTAGCAATTGCCGCATTTTATGAAATCTGGCAAATGGATGTCAAAACTGCATTCCTTAATGGATTTAATAAAGAAGAGTTGTATATGATGCAACCAGAAGGTTTTCTCAATCCTAAAGGTGCTAACAAAGTGTGCAAACTCAAGTGATCCATCTATGGACTGGTGCAAGCATCTCGGAGTTGGAATATACGCTTTGATGAGTTGATCAAAGCATATAGTTTTATACAGACTTGCGGTGAAGCCTGTATTTACAAGAAAGTGAGTGGGAGCACTACAGCCTTTCTGATAAGTATATGTGAATGACATATTGTTGATCAGAAATGATGTAGAATTTTCTGGAAAGCATAAAGGAGTGTTTGAAAGGAGTTTTTCAAAGAAAGACCTCGGTGAAGCTACTTACATATTGGGCATCAAGATCTATAAAGATAGATCAAGACGCTTGATAAGACTTTCGATGAGTACATACCTTGATAATATTTTGAAGGAGTTCAAAATGGATCAGTCAAAGAAGGAGTTCTTGCCTGAGTTGTAAGGTATGAAGTTGAGTAAGATGCAAAACCCGACCACGGCAGAAGATAGAGAGAGAATGAAAGTCATTCCCTATGCCTCAGCCATAGGTTCTATAAAGTATGCCATGTTGTATACCATACCTATTGTATACCTTGCCATGAGTTTGGCGAAGGGGTACAATAGTGATCCAAGAGTAGATCACTGGACAGCGGTCAAAATTATCCTTAGAGGACTAAGGAAATATTTCTCGGTTATGGAGGTGATAAAGAGTTTATCATAAAGAGTTACGTTGATGCAAGCTTTAACACCGATCTGGATGACTTTGAGTCTCAATCTGGATACATATTGAAAGTGGGAGCAATTAGCTAGAGTAGCTCCATGCAGAGCATTGTAGACATAGAAATTTGCAAAATACATACGGATCTAAATGTGGCAGACCCGTTGACTAAACTTCTCTCACAAGCAAAACATGATCACACCTTAGTACTCTTTGGGTGTTAATCACACGGCGATGTGAACTAGATTATTGACTCTAGTAAACCCTTTGGGTGTTGGTCACATAGCGATGTGAACTATGGGTGTTAATTACATGGCGATGTGAACTATGGGTGTTAATCACATGGTGATGTGAACTATTGGTCTTAAATCACATGGCGATGTGAACTAGATTATTGACTCTAGTGCAAGTCGGAGACTGAAGGAAATATGCCCTAGAGGCAATAATAAAGTTGTTGTTTTATATTTACTTATATCATGATAAATGTTTATTATTCATGCTAGAATTGAATTAACCGGAAACTTGATACATGTGTGTATACATAGACAAAACATCGTGTCCCTAGTAAGCCTCTAGTAGGCTAGCTCGTTAATCAAAGATGGTTAAGTTTCCTAACCATAGACATGTGTTGTCATTTGATGAACGGGATCACATCATTAGGAGAATGATGTGATGGACAAGACCCATCTGTTAGCTTAGCATAATGATCGTTAAGTTTTATTGCTATTGCTTTCTTCATGACTTATACATATTCCTTTGACTATGAGATTATGCAACTCCCGAATACCGGAGGAACACCTTATGTGCTATCAAACGTCACAACATAACTGGGTGATTATATAGATGCTCTACAGGTGTCTCCGAAGGTGTTTGTTGGGTTGGCATAGATCGAGATTAGGATTTGTCACTCCGAGTATCAGAGAGGTATCTCTGGGCCCTCTCGGTAATGCACATCATAATAAGCCTTGCAAGCAATGTGACTAATGAGTTAGTTGTAGGATGATGCATTACGGAACGAGTAAAGAGACTTGCCGGTAACAAGATTGAACTAGGTATGAAGATACCGACGATCGAATCTCGGGAAAGTAACATACCGATGACAAAGGGAATGACGTATGTTGTCATTACGGTTTGACCGATAAAGATCTTTGTAGAATATGTGGGAACCCATATGAGCATCCAGGTTCCGCTGTTGGTTATTGACCAGAGAGGTGTCTCGGTCATGTCTACATAGTTCTCGAACCCGTAGGGTCCGCACGCTTAACGTTCAATGATGATTTTGTATTATATGAGTTATGTGATTTGGTGATCGAATGTTGTTCGGAGTCCCGGATGAGGTCACGGACATGACGAGGAGTCTTGAAATGGTCGAGAGGTAAAGATTCATATATAGGACAATAGTATTCGGACACCGGAAGTGTTCCAGGGGTACAGGGTACGTATCGGGTCACCGGAAGGGGTTCCGGGCACCCCCCCGGCAAAGATATGGGCCTTATTGGGCCTAGGGCGGGACAATCCAGCCCCTTGTTGGCTACTGCGCCCCCATATGGGCCGATCTAAGTGGAGAAAGGAAAAGGGGGGAGGAAAGTAAATAGAGGGAATAGGATTCCCCCTTCCTTTCCCCTCTCCCCTCTTTCCTTCCCCCCTCCGGAGATAAGGAAAGGGTGAGGCCGAATTGGAGGAGGCCCCCAAGTAGGATTCCTCCTACTTGGGGCGCCCCAAGGCTGCTCCCATCCCTCTCCCACCTATATACATGCGGAGGGGGTGCCTAGAAGACACACCAACAATTGTTAGCCGTGTACGGCGCCCCCCTCCATAGTTTACGCCTCCGGTCATATTCACGTAGTGCTTAGGCGAAGCCCTGCGCGGATTACTTCACCATCACCGTCACCACACCGTCGTGCTGACAGAACTCTCCCTCGACATTTTGCTGGATCAAGAGTTCGAGGGACGTCATCGAGCTGAACGTGTGCATAACTCGGAGGTATTGTACGTTCGGTGCTTGATCGGTCGGAACGAGAAGAAGTTCGACTACATCAACCGCGTTAACAAATGCTTCCGCTTTCGATCTACAAGGGTACGTGGACACACTCTCCCTCTCTCGTTCCTATGCATCTCCTATATAGATCTTGCGTGATCGTAGGAAATTTTTGAAATTGCATGCTACGTTCCCCAACAGTTTATTCTCTTCAACTATTTTTGCACTCACGTGCCAATAAAATTTATTAATTAGAGCAAAACCAGCATATTCTCTTTTATTAGCAGTGTGCCCATGATTTTTTCCATTATAGCGAATCACATATTTCTTTTATTGGCACGTGCAAGTTACCTCCGGTAATAATTTGAGGAGTCCCTCGTTCTACTCATAATTCTCGAGATAACTTCCTTATTCTCACACAACCTCCTTATTTGCAGATAACTTAGGGACATATGAAAACCGGTGTAATTTAGTGTAAAATTTCAAGATGAGACTATTCCTATCATAATTGCAAGCTAGCTGAGTTGGTTTTATCGGTCGACAATAGGGAAGGTCCATAGTTCAATCCCCTCGCGCTCTGTATTTTTTGCTGCTCATCCGTCCGACAGAAAAAGAAATACGTGGTAGGTCCAGCTTGGCCCACCTGGGGGATAACCGAAAAAATTGGGGAGCTGCGTGTGGAATGGACAGAACAAAATCTATATGTATATTTTTTTTCTTTTCTTAGGGCAGCTGCGTGGGAGTTACTATATGACGCTAGTTGCGTCAAATAGCGCGTGGGACGAACAACAGTTCACGTCTAGGCCAGCCCACTTGCAGGCACCAAAATAACCTGTGTTTGCAAGGCACGAGTAATAATCCAAAAAACGACATGCTGAACGATCGAACACATGACTTTAAAGACCCGACCACGTGCTGCTAGCCATGGCAACAAACGCACAACTGCTAACCAATGGCCAACACGAATATTTAAGAACATACTGCAACGTCGGATTTAAAACATTTGTCGGCGTTGCAGGGACGGACCCAAGCACAAGCGCCGTGCCAGTGTGAGAAGCTCCCGTGGTAGGTGACAATCAAGCAGGTGATAGTCATGGATAGATTAAACATGGAAAGCAAACTGGCTCAAGTAAACGCAGGGGAGATACATGCCACTAGGTTAGACCCGAGCGGCTTGGGGATGATGCAGCCCATGGGGCACCCCCAGCAAGGTAAGCTAAAGATGTAAATGAGATACATGCCACAGGGACGGACCCACGCGGCCTGGGAATGATGTAGCTCGAGGGGCGCTCCCAGCTAAATGAACTTGGAAAATGTCACCTGGTTCCATCGTAGAAGGAGTGTTGGGGCAGCTGAAGATGCGTGGTGCAGGGGTTGCTCCTCATGAGCCACCGGGATCCTGAGCCTCGGGAGGCCCTGGGGGTCCAGGTGGTTCCCTGAGGACCGTCTCCATCTCCGCCAGGGCTGCGTGGTGCCTGGCCTCCTGAGCCGCCAAGACGCTCCGTAGGCTGCGCTGGAAGGCGGAAGCCACGCTCGGCAGGCCAAAAGGCATGCGAACGTAGCTGTGAGGTGGGCCCTCGCAGCACCCCACGCGCAAAGACCAGAAGAACTCCTGAGATGCGGCCCTGTTGAGCCCTGGGATGACGATGCAGACGCGCAGCCCGGCATCCTCGCCTGGATGGGGAACTGCGCCCGATGAGCGGCGGTCGCCGCGCATGCTCTTGCGTCCTGCAGTTCTTGAGTGGTCTTGGCAATGAACTCCTGAGCGCTGGGTGCTCCTTGCGCTGTGTCCTCCTGAGGGAGACATGTCGTGAAGCACGCCTCCAAGTGGTGCCCGAGCGCCTCCCTCGTGACGTTGGCAAGGTCTGAGGCCCTCCAGAAGAGAGCCCCCGAGCCCTGCCCGAGGAGGGCGCCGGGCGCGCCTTCCTATGCGAGGGAGTGAGGCGCCCCAGGCGCGGGCGCTGATCCTGATGAGGTACCACTTACGGTGCCGCTCTCCTGAGGTCCGGCACGGAGTAGCTGCTTCTTCTTCTTGGGGACGACCTCAGGTGGGTACTGAGCTGCATTGTTATCGGGGTCTTTGATCGATGCTGCTTGGAAGGCGCGCTTAAGGGAGCACACCGCATCTCTTTCCTCGCAGGGGACTGTGATGATCCCGCCCCTTCCTGGCATCTTGAGGACGTTGTAGCCGTGGTGCGTCACTACCATGAACTTGGCCAGGGCCGGGTATTCGAGGATGGCATTGTATGGCAGACGGATGTGTGCGACGTCGAAGTCGATGAGCTCGGTGCGGTAGTTGTTGCGTTCTCCGAAGGTGACGGGAAGGCGGACCTGCCCCAACGGCGTGGTGGAGCCGTCAGTCACTCCTGAGAAGGGCTTGGTAGGCTGAAGCTGATCGTATGGCACTTGAAGGCTGTCTAACGTCTCGACGGACAGGATGTTGAGCCCTGCGCCGCCGTCGATGAGGGTCTTGGTGACTTGTACGTTGATGATGATGGGTGAACAAAGCATCGGACAGCGCCAGCGGTCGCCGCGCACTTGAGCTGATCTGCCGAACTGAAGGTGATGGCGCACTTGGACCACTTGAGCGGGCGCGTGGCCTCGAGCCTGGGAGAACTGCGTTCACCTCGCGAGCAAACTGCTTGAAGATGCGTTGAGAGGCTGGGGCTTGAGCTCCGCCCAAGATGCAAGCGATCGCGCGCGGCTCTTGGAAGCCCCCAGCCCCCTCGTCTTGATGGTGGTCGTCGTTCCTTCTTGGTGGTGGAGGCAGCGGAGGAAGATCGGCATTGCCCTGAGGGCGGTCCTCGCGAGGCTGATCCCTCCAGGCGCCCTCGCGAGGCTGGTCCTGCCAACGGCCCTCACGAGGTCGGTCGCGCCACTCCTGATGTGGGCTGCGGTCGTCCCAGCGTCCTCCGCCGCGTCCTCATCCTCGGCCGTAGCCCCGGTCGTTGCGCTCGGGGCGTCGACTGAAGAGTTCGTCGCGAATGGCCCTGAGCTCTTGACAGTCGTTGGTGTTGTGGTTATGCATGTTGTGGAAGGCGCAGAACGGTCGGCTGCTCTTGGATGACTCAGGCTGGTCCCTGCCGCGCTTTGTGTCCGGCTCTGCCACGAGCACGGCCACTCCCTTGCGCTTCATGTCCTTGGCCTTGGCTTTCTTTTCCTCTGGGTCGGCAGCTGGGAGCTCGAGGAGGGAAAGGCACCCTTCCTCAGCTCTTGCGCACTTGGTCGCCAGGTTGAACAACTCCAGAGATGTGCACAGCTCCTCATGGATGGCGAGCTCCTCCTTCATCTTGACGTCGCGGACGCCATCAAAGAACACCGAGATGATGGCCTCGTCCGTCACCTTGGGGATCTTGAGGCGAACATTGTTGGAGCGTTGAATGTACTTCTGGAGGGTCTCCCCTGGTTGCTGCTTGACGCGGCGCAGGTCACCCGCTGCCGGGGGCGGTCGCGAGTGCCCTGGAAGTTGGCAACGAAGCGGTCGCGCATCTCATCCCAGGAAGAGATCGAGCCCGGAGGCAGGTTTAGGAGCCACGAATGAGCGCCGTCCTTGAGCGCCATGGGGAACCAGTTCGCCATGACTTTCTCGTCGCCGTGGGCCGCCTCGATGCTCAGCACGTAGAGCTGCAAGAACTCTGCGGGGTCGGGGGTGCCATCGTAGCGAGGAGGCAGATCCGGCTTGAACTTTCCCGGCCAGGCGACGCCACGCAGCTCGGGGGTGAAGGCGCGACAGCCTGCCGTGGTCACCGGGATCTGCCGTGGAGGTGGAGCTTGATCTTGGTGCTTGCGCGCCGCCACAGCAAGTGGTGCAAGGCACTGCCGTGGCAAGCGATCCTGACGTGGCGGTGCAGGGAGCGGTGGAGCGTTCTCTTGCGGTCGAGGGACTTCTTGACAGCTTCTTTCTTCACGCGCGGGTGCCTAGCGCGGCGGGTCGCGTCGCGGGGCCGCGCGCCTTCGTGCCAGGGCGCCGTCTTGATGCTGAGGTGGTGGGGGCGCTCCATGATCCACGTCTCCTGTAGCTGGCGGAGGGCGAGGCAGCGAGAACGACAGTGCAGGGGAGCCCCCTGTGGCGCTGACGAGCTCGGCGATGCGGTCCAGCCAGTCCTCGTAGAGGTCGTCGATGGGGCGGTAGCGCAGGAGCTCGCGTGCCATGAGCAGCGCGGCCTGCGCGTCCGTGGGAACGTGACGAGCGTGGGACGATGAACCGGCCAGGGCAGCGACGGAGTGGCGGTGTGGCCATCCCGCCGCACCGAGGGGTGCAGCAAGGACGCCTGCTGCTCGTTCCCAGCCGGGCCGGTGATGGCGTTGGCGGTAGTGACGGAGAACGACGGGGTGGCCCGCCGACAGGAGCCGTCTGAACGGCGCGGGCGGCGAGGGCGGCCCGGCGCTCAGCGCGAGCTCGGTGAGCGTCCGCCATGGAGACGACGAGGAGACGGGATGCGAGTCGACGGGAGGAAAGCTCCGATGCACCCCTACCTGGCGCGCCAAATGTCGGATTTAGGGTTCCGGCAAAACCCTTGAGGTTCGAACACTGGGGTGCGCACGAAGATCTCTCCTCTCCCACGCTCCCACACTCCACGATCTCACGGACTAGCTCGCCGAACCCAAAGAACACAAGGACACAAGATTTATACTGGTTCGGGCCACCGTTGTGGTGTAATACCCTACTCCAGTGTGGTGGTGGTGGATTGCCTCTTGGGCTAAAGATGAACAGTACAAAGGAAGAACAGCCTCCTGAGGAGAGGTGTTCCTGTGCTTGGTGCGTTGGTGAGTGGATGAGGATCCGATGCCTCCTACTGTGGTGGCTAGTCCTATTTATAGAGGCCTTGGTCCTCTTCCCAAATATTGAGCGGGAAGGGATCCCACAACGGCCAAGTTGGAAGGGGGACAGCTAGTACAGCTTATCCTGACAAAAGTAGTCTTCGCCTGCCAAAGGCTCTGGTGGTGACGCTGTCTTGGGCTCCACGATGACCTCCGCCTTGCCGTCCTGCTGGTCTTGGTCTCGTTGCACCGATATGGAAACCTTTGCTTGACGCCTCGGTACTCCTCGCCTGTGCTTGCCTCCTTAGCACCAAAGAGGAAACAAGGACTCTGTGCACGCTGGCGCCCTCCTGGCGCCCGCCTGGCCTTGGTCGTCATGGCTTACTTCATGCGAACCTCGTGAGGTTTGCCTCGCCTTGATCTCTTCGCCCCTCGCGAGCTAGCCTGGTGCGGCCGCTCCCGAGGAGGTCTTGTGTCGCCCGCCTCGCGAGGCTTGGCCCCTCGCGAGGGTCTTGAGTGCTTGCTGGTGAAGATGGGCCGTACGGGCCCGCTTGTGGAGCCACGCCGTGGGCCGCAGGCAGGCAAGTCTGGGGACCCCCATTCCCAAAACGCCGACACTTTATTGTATGAAATGCAATCGCCATGTAATTGCTTTACTTTATCACTAAGCGGTAGCGATAGTCGTGATAGCAATAGTTGGTGAGACGACAATGATGGTTCGATGGAGATCAAGGTGTCAAGCCGGTGACGATGGTGATCATGACGGTGCTTTGATGATGGAGATCAAAGGCACAAGATGATGATGGCCATATCATATCGCTCATATTGATTGCATGTGATGTTTATCCTTTATGCATCTTATTTTTCTTAAGTTCGGCGGTAGCATTATAAGATGATCTCTCACTAAATTTTAAGGTACAAGTGTTCTCCCTGAGTATGGACCGTTGCGAAAGTTCGTCGTGCCGAGACACCACGTGATGATCGGGTGTGATAAGCTCTACGTTCACATACAACGGGTGCAAGCCAGTTTTGCACACACAGAATACTCGGGTTAAACTTGACGAGCCTAGCATATGCAGATATGGCCTCGGAACACTGAGACCGAAAGGTCGAGCGTGAATCATATAGTAGATATGATCAACATAGTGATGTTCACCATTGAAAACTACTCCATCTCACGTGATGATCGGACATTGTTTAGTTGATATGGATCACGTGATCACTTAGATGATTAGAGGGATGTCTATCTAAGTGGGAGTTCTTAAGTAATATGATTAATTGAACGTTAATTTATCATGAACTTAGTACCTGATAGTATTTTGCATGTCTATGTTGATGTAGATCAATGGCCCGTGCTATTGTTCCTTTGAATTTTAATGCGTTCCTAGAGAAAGCTAAGTTGAAAGATGATGGTAGCAACTACACGGACTGGGTCCCTAACTTGAGGATTATCCTCATTGCTGTATAGAAGAATTACGTCCTGGAAGCACCGCTAGGTGCAAGACCCGCTGCAGGAGCAACGCCGGACGTTGTGAACGTCTGGCAGAGCAAAGCTGATGACTACTCGATAGTTCAGTGTGCCATGCTTTACGGCTTAGAACCGGGACTTCAACGACGTTCTAAACGTCATGGAGCATATGAGATGTTCCAGGAGTTGAAGTTAATATCTCAAGCAAATGCCCAGATTGAGAGATATGAAGTCTCCAATAAGTTCTACAGCTGCAAAATGGAGGAGAATAGTTCTGACAGTGAGCATACACTCAAAATGTCTGGGTATCATAATCACTTGACTCAGTTGGGAGTTAATCTTCCAGTTGATAGTGTCATTGACAGAGTTCTTCAATCACTGCCACCAAGCTACAAGAGCTTCATCATGAACTATAATATGCAAGGGATGGATAAGACAATTCCCGAGCTCTTCGCGATGCTAAAGCCTACGGAGGTAGAAATCAAGAAGGACCATCAAGTGTTGATGGTCAACAAGACCACCAGTTTCAAGAAAAAGGGTAAAGGGAAGAAGGGAAACTTCAAGAAGAACAACAAGCAAGTTGCTGCTCAAGTGAAGAAGCCCAATCTGGACCTAAGCCTGAGACTGGGTGCTTCTACTACAAAGTGACTGGTCACTGGAAGCGGAACTGCCAAGAGTATTTGGCGGATAAGAAGGATGGCAAGGTGAACAAAGGTATATGTGATATACATGTTATTGATGTGTACCTTACTAATGCTCGCAGTACTGCCTGGGTATTTGATACTGGTTCTGTTGCTAATATTTGCAACTCGAAATAGGGACTACGGATTAAGTGAAGATTGGCTAAGGACGAGGTGACGATGCGCGTGGGAAATGGTTCCGAAGTCGATGTGATCGCCGTCGGCACGCTAACTCTACATCTACCTTCGGGATTAGTTTTAGACCTGAATAATTGTTATTTGGTGCCAGCGTTAAGCATGAACATTATATCTGGATCTTTTTTGATGCGAGACGGTTATACATTTAAATCTGAGAATAATGGTTGTTCTATTTATATGAGTAATATCTTTTATGGTCATGCACCCTTGAAGAGTGGTCTATTTTTGTTGAATCTCGATAGTAGTGACACACATATTCATAATATTGAAGCCAAAAGATGCAGAGTTGATAATGATAGTGCAACTTATTTGTGGCACTGCCGTTTAGGTCATATTGGTGTAAAGCGCATGAAGAAACTCCATTCTGATGGAATTTTGGAATCACTTGGTACTTGTGAACCATGCCTCATGGGCAAGATGACTAAAACTCTGTTCTCCGAAACAATGGAGCGAGCAACGGATTTGTTGGAAATCATACATACGGATGTATGTGGTCCAATGAATATTGAGGCTCGTGGCGGTATCATTATTTTCTGACCTTCACAGATGATTTGAGCAGATATGGGTATGTCTACTTAATGAAACATAAGTCTGAAACATTTGAAAAGTTCAAAGAATTTCAGAGTGAAGTGGAAAATCATCGTAACAAAAAAATAAAGTTTATACGATCTGATCGCGGAGGAGAATATTTGAGTTACGATTTTGGTCTTCATTTGAAACAATGCGGAATAGTTTCGCAACTCACGCCACCCGGAACACCACAGCGTAATGGTGTGTCCGAACGTCGTAACCGCACTTTATTAGATATGGTGCGATCTATGATGATGTCTCTTACTAATTTACCGCTATCATTTCGGGGTTATGCTTTAGAGACGGATGCATTCACGTTAAATAGGGTACCATCTAAATCCATTGAGACGACACCTTATGAACTGTGGTTTGGCAAGAAACCCAAGTTGTCGTTTCTTAATGTTTGAGGCTGCGATGCTTATGTGAAAAAGCTTCAACCTGATAAGCTCAAACCCAAATCGGAGAAATGTGTCTTCATAGGATACCCAAAGGAGACTGTTGGGTACACCTTCTATCACAGATCCGAAGGCAAGACATTCGTTGCTAAGAATGGATCCTTTCTAGAGAAGGAGTTTCTCTCGAAAGAAGTGAGTGGGAGGAAAGTAGAACTTGATGAGGTAACTGTACCTGCTCCCTTATTGGAAAGTAGTTCATCACAGAAATCAGTTCCTGTGACTCCTACTCCAATTAGTGAGGAAGCTAATGATGATGATCATATAACTTCAGATCAACTTACTACCGAACCTCGTAGGTCAACCAGAGTAAGATCCGCACCAGAGTGGTACGGTAATCCTGTTCTGGAGGTCATGTTACTTGACCATGACGAACCTACGAACTATGAGGAAGCGATGATGAGCCCAGATTCCGCAAAATGGCTTGAAGCCATGAAATCTGAGATGGGATCCATGTATGAGAACAAAGTGTGGACTTTGGTTAAGTTGCCCGATGATCGGCAAGCCATAGAGAATAAATGGATCTTCAAGAAGAAGACTGACGCTGACGGTAATGTTACTGTCTACAAAGCTCGACTTGTTGCGAAAGGTTTTTGACAAGTTCAAGGAGTTGACTACAATGAGACCTTCTCACCCGTAGCGATGCATAAGTCCGTCCGAATCATGTTAGCAATTGCTGCATTTTATGATTATGAAATTTGGCAAATGGATGTAAAAACTGCATTCCTGAATGGATTTCTGGAAGAAGAGTTGTATATGATGCAACCAGAAGATTTTATCAATCCAAAGGATGCTAACAAAGTGTGCAAGCTCCGGCGATCCATTTATGGACTGGTGCAAGCATCTCGGAGTTGGAATAAATGTTTTGATAGTGTGATCAAAGCATATGGTTCTATACGGACTTTTGGAGAAGCCTGTATTTACAAGAAAGTGAGTGGGAGCTCTGTAGCATTTCTAATATTATATGTGGATGACATATTGTTGATTGGAAATGATATAGAATTTCTGGATAGCATAAAAGGATACTTGAACAAGAGTTTTTCAATGAAAGACCTCGATGAAGCTGCTTATATATTGGGCATCAAGATCTATAGAGATAGATCGAGACACTTAATTGGACTTTCGCAAAGCACATGCCTTGATAAAGTTTTGAAGAAGTTCAAAATGGATCAAGCAAAGAAAGGGTTCTTGCCTGTGTTACAAGGTGTGAAGTTGAGTCATACTCAATGCCCGACCACTGTAGAAGATACAGAGAAAATGAAAGTCATTCCCTATGCTTCAGCTATAGGTTCTATCATGTATGCAATGTTGTGTACCAGACCTGATGTGTGCCTTGCTATTAGTTTAGCAGGGAGGTACCAAAGTAATCCAGGAGTGGATTACTGGACAGCGATCAAGAACATCCTAAAATACCTGAAAAGGACTAAGGATATGTTTCTCGTTTATGGAGGTGACAAAGAGCTCGTCGTAAATGGTTACGTCGATGCAAGCTTTGACACTGATCCGGATGACTCTAAGTGACAAACCGGATACGTATTTATATTGAATGGTGGAGCTGTCAGTTGGTGCTGTTCCAAGCAAAGCGTCGTGGCAGGATCTACGTGTGAAGCGGAGTACATAGCTGCTTCAGAAGCAGCAAATGAAGGAGTCTGGATGAAGGAGTTCATATCCGATCTAGGTGTTATACCTAGTGCATCGGGTCCAATGAAAATCTTTTGTGACAAAACTGGTGCAATTGCCTTGGCAAAGGAATCCAGATTTCACAAGTGAACCAAGCACATCAAGAGATGCTTCAATTTCATCCGCGATCAAGTCAAGGAGGGAGACATAGAGATTTGCAAGATACATACGGATCTGAATGTTGCAGACCCGTTGACTAAGCCTCTCTCACGAGCAAAACATGATCAGCACCAAGACTCCATGGGTGTTAGAATCATTACTGTGTAATCTAGATTACTGACTCTAGTGCAAGTGGGAGACTGAAGGAAATATGCCCTAGAGGCAATAATAAAGTTGTTATTTATATTTCCTTATATCATGATAAATGTTTATTATTCATGCTAGAATTGTATTAACCGGAAACTTAGTACATGTGTGAATACATAGACAAACAGAGTGTCACTAGTATGCCTCTACTTAACTAGCTCGTTAATCAAAGATGGTTAAGTTTCCTAGCTATAGACATGAGTTGTCATGTGATGAACGGGATCACATCATTAGAGAATGATGTGATTGACAAGACCCATCCGTTAGCTTAGCATGATGATCGTTTAGTTTGTTGCTATTGCTTTCTTCATGACTTATACATGTTCCTATGACTATGAGATTATGCAACTCCCGAATACTGGAAGAACACTTAGTGTGCTACCAAACGTCACAACATAACTGGGTGACTATAAAGATGCTCTACAGGTGTCTCCGATGGTGTTTGTTGAGTTGGCATAGATCAAGATTAGGATTTGTCACTCCGATTGTCGGAGAGGTATCTCTGGGCCCTCTCGGTAATGCACATCACTATAAGCCTTGCAAGCAATGTGACTAATGAGTTAGTTACGGGATGATGCATTACGGAACGAGTAAAGAGACTTGCCGGTAACGAGATTGAACTAGGTATTGAGATACCGACGATCGAATCTCGGGCAAGTAACATACCGATGACAAAGGGAACAATGTATGTTGTTATGTGGTTTGACCGATAAAGATCTTCGTAGAATATATGGGAGCCAATGTGAGCATGTAGGTTCCGCTATTTGTTATTGACCGGAGACGAGTCTCGGTCATGTCTACATATTTCTCGAACCCGTAGGGTCCGCACGCTTAACATTCGATGACGATCGGTATTATGAGTTTATGTGTTTTGATGTACCGAAGGTAGTTCGGAGTCCTGGATGTGATCACGAACATGACGAGGAGTCTCGAAATGGTCGAGACATAAAGAATGATATATTGGACGATGTTATTCGGACAACGGATGAGTTCCGGGGGCCACCGGATAAATATCGGAGCGCCGGAAGGGTTATCGGAACCACCGGAGAAGTAATGGGCCTTATTGGGCCTAGGGGAGAGAGAGAGGGGCTGCCAAGGGCTGGCCGCGCGCCCCCCATGGGCCTGGTCCGAATTGGACTAGGGGGAGGGGCGGCGCCCCCTCCTTCCTTCTTACCCTAGTAGGACTAGGAAAGGGGGGAGTCCTGCTCCTACTAGGAGGAGGATTCCTCCCCCCTTGGCGCGCCTATTAGGGCCGGCTGGCCTCCACCTCCCTCCTTTATATACGTGGGGAGGGGGGCACCCTAGAACACACAAGTTGACAGTTGTCTTAGCCGTGTGCAGTGCCCCCCTCCACAGATTTCCACCTCGGTCATATCGTTGCAGTGCTTAGGCGAAGCCCTGCGCGAATAACTTCATCATCACCGTCACCATGCCGTCGTGCTGACGAAACTCTCCCTCGACCTCAGCTGGATCTAGAGTTCGTGGGACGTCATCGAGTTAAACGTGTGCAGACCGCGGAGGTGCCGTACCTTCGGTGCTAGGATCGGTCGGATCGTGAAGACGTACGACTACATCAACCGCGTTGTCATAACGCTTCCGCTTTCTTTCTACGAGGATTTCCACCTCGGTCGTATCGTTGTAGTGCTTAGGCGAAGCCCTACATCGGTAACTTCATCAACACCGTCACCACGCCGTCATGCTGACAGAACTCTCCCTCGGCCTCAGCTGGATCAAGAGTTCGAGGGACGTTACCGAGCTGAACGTGTGCAGATCGCGGAGGTGTCGTGCGTTCGGTACTTGGTCGGTTGGATCGCGAAAACGTTCGACTACATCAACCGCGTTACTAAACGCTTCCGCTTTCGGTCTACGAGGGTACGTGGACACACTCTCCCGCTCGTTGCTATGCATCACATAGATAGATCTTGCGTGATCGTAGGTGAATTTTTTGAAATACTGCATTCCTCAACAGAGTAGTCCTCCTCAACGCCGACCTTTTTGTCGTGTACTCCAAATCCTTCGGGTCTTCTCTTTGTTGTCCATATAGGCCGATATGGCATACCAGCTGTCGACCTAGCTAGGGGGGCATGGATCAACCTACTTGGGCCAGTTTCCGATATGGTGATTCACCCCTAGACTGTAACGTTGTCACTAATGGTGGTGGGGAGGCAAGCGGATCTGGCCGCAGAGTGTGTGGGGGTGAGGGAAGCAAGCACCTGTGAAAAACTACTGAGTTGTCCCTTTTGGTAAAGTTCAGCACAAAATGAACCCATTTCAGAAAATTTTCACAAAATGGCCCATTTGGCATGACGCCTGGGCCCGGGACGTCATGCTAAACATCATGACACCCTGATCAAGGGTGCCATGTGAGTTAATATTGACTTGGCCTAAGAAGCATGACGCCCTAGGCAGGGACGCCATGAACAAGAGCATGACGCCCCAGTCCTGGGCGCCATGCACCCGCTTAAGCTTTGAGGCATCAACCGAAGGAACCGGCGTCCTAGTTTCCTAACTCTGTGTAGGGGGCGAGTGAGCAGGTGTGTGGAATGGAGTGTGTGTGTGTGTGTGTGATCGTCTTCATGTTCATGCATAAACTTGTTTAGCTATTCATCCACGTCTATATGTGAATGGCAATGCTACGAGTACGACGATGTAGAGTAACACGATAAGTACGACACAGCCTCGGCTAGATACGGCAGCTCGTACGTATCGGCGTACTCGTGCCGGGCGGCAAGCTCGCACGCGTTTGTACCTGAATACACGATGGCTGTATGCTACCAGTCGGCGGCTCACATGCACCAATCGATAGAAGGGAGAAGCTAAAAGAGAGGAGAGGCTGACGCAGCATGCAGCTGAGAGATACGAGCGAGCACGGTGGAAGAGCTCCATTGCTGGGAGAGGGGGCATGGCGCCCTAGACTGGGGCGTCATGCTCGGGGCGCCATGCGTCCTAGGTCAAGCTGATGTGGTAACTCATTGCTGCTCAATAACGCTTTTGGCCAAGACGTCATGTTGTCTAGCACGGCGCCCCGGACCCGGACGTCATGTAAAAGGGGCCATTTTGTAAAATATTTTTAAAATGGGCTCAGGTCAGTTTTGTTGTTTTTCACCAAGCACCTAGGGCGTTGCGATAGAATCTGCGCTCGACACTGATCACATGCTTTATATAGTTGAGGTTTAGATGAACACTCCTCCAGATGGGCCCGCCCACATAATGGTTGTTGTGTTTCTTTTTTTCTTTTTCTCTTTTCAAAATCTTGGGTTCTCTTCTGTTTTTATTTTCTTATATTTTTGCATATTTTCCTATTTATAGATTTTCCAATATATGGTGAATTTTTTTCCAATAGGCGGCGAACATTTTTTCAAATGCACATTGAACTTTTTTTAGTATATGGTGAAGATTTTTCAAATACACATGAAAGATTTTTATATAATATATGATAAACATTTTTGTTATATACAATATTTGGTGAACTTTTTGTAATATAAAAAGAACTTACAACACAGTAGCAAACTGCCCGTGTGTTGCAACGGAGGCATACACATTCTAATGTCAACATCAATCATGTCTGACATATACCTTACACCCATCATATTCCATATTTTGATCAGAATTGATTTGATTTGAGTATTTGTTAGGGAATGGAGGGAAAGTTTTATTTAGTTTAGGTTTTGATAAGATTTGATTTCATTTGGGTATGGATATGGAAGGCAAGAAAAGATATTAGTTCGGGTTTTCTTAAAATTCGATTTGATTTCACTGAGTTACTGCAAAACATGGTTCTTGTAAGATTTAAATAAGTAAAATGCATGGCATTATTTGTAGTGGGACAACGAAATGAATGAATCGATTTGATTTAAACTATTCCAAACCAGAAAGGGAGGGCGTGGAGAGAAAAAAGCCAACGTATGGGGAGGGGGCGGGAAGAATGTATTGACTACTCTTTAATAATAGAGATATTGAACAATTTTTAAAGATTTTTTCTTCTTGGATTTATTTTTTTAATAAGCTTTTAAAATATCTACTACTTCTGTCCGCTTTATTAGCCCGCTTGTATTTTGGGTCCAAATTTGACTTTTTTAACAAAAATATATAAAGGATATGCTACCAAAATATATTGTTGGGTTCGTGCTTGAAAGACGTTTTCTATGATATAGTTTTCGTGACATATAGTTTATATTTTATTAGTTAAATTCATGGTCAAACTTTGGCTAAAATAAAAGGGGGTCTAATAAACCCGGACAGAGGGAATAGCTGCTAGAAACAACAACCGGGTTTTGTTTTTGAGAGAAAAAATGACTAAAATGGAAGAAGGAAAAAAATTCAGCTTGCGGGCAAAGTGGGTCGGTCCCTTTGCTTAGGACAATTCAAAATTCTTCATCACATATTAGAAAATGTGTATCATGTATTTCCAAAATATTCTACTTGAAAAAACGCTTTAAAAATGTGTATCATGTATTTACAAAATATTCTACTTAAAAATCGCTTTAAAAAATGTGGACATATTCAAAAAAATGTTCGAATAATTTCGCTTGCACAAATTTTAATAAATGTGCAGCGCATATTAAGCAATTGCTCATCATTTATTTCAGAAATATTCATAGTGCAATTTCAGAATTTTTATTGTGTATTAAAAATATTCATCACATAAGTTTTAATGACTACTGAAAAGTTATTCATCATGTAATTTCAAAATATTCACTCATTGTCGTGGTAGTGGTACATTTTTTTTCTCTTGCCTACAGGCCAGGCACACTTCAGTTCCGTGAAAAATTACGTTTCAGCAGGGTTTTTACCTTTTGCGATGTTTCTATTTATTATTATGATTTTGAAAAAATATTGTTTTTGTTAATTAATAATTTTCATCATGTATTAAAAAGTGTTCGTTGAGTGTTTATTTTTTTGGTAGTGTATGAAAAATTATTTTATCACGTACTTTCAAAATTGTTCATTGTGAATTAAAAAGTGTTTGCCACATACTCCCTCCGTTCCAAAATAGATGACCCAACTTTGTACTAACTTTGTACTAAAGTTAGTACAAAGTTGGGTCATCTATTTGGGAACGGAGGGAGTACTAAAAAGTTATTAATCATGTATTTCAAAAAATGTGAATAGTTTAATTAAAAAGTTTTATCATCTATTTATAAAATATTTTAATTTTCAACAAATCTTGACGCATTTAAAAAATAGGAACATATTCGAAAAAGTGTAACTTCAAAATGTTTATTTTGTATTTATTAAATATTATCACGTAAGTTTCACTCAATTTTAAAAAATGTTCATTTCATACTAAAACAAACGTTCACCGCATACCTAAATTGTTAACATCGTCATTAGAAATGGTCATCATGTATTTATAACATATTCACCATGTACTTGAAAAAGTTACATAAAGAATGTGACCCTGCCTTCAAAAGATGTTTATCACATATTTATACAATATCCATCAGGTAATAAGAAGATATTCATCATGTATTTCGGAAAATATTCACCATCTAATCTAAAAATGTTAATCACATATTAAAAAACCATAGTATATTATGAAAAAATATAAAATCAACTTTTTAAAGGGTACTTGGCCATGAAAATCCACTCGACTCTATCGTATACCTTTAGATAACCCATGTAACAGTCATATGGCCCAACAGCGACCACGTATGCAAATCAGTTGTCTACTCTCGGCTCCTATGAAAACGGTCCATCTTCTCCTAAAAATAGAGAACCATCCACCTGGATTTTTAAAAGATTTTGTACCATATTATTTAAAAATCAGTTGAAAATCCTCGTAAAATAAAATTTTAATATATTAAAAATCACATCTGACAAAAAAATCATACTATCTGGCAAAAATCTTCATGGACATCAGAATATGATAACTAAGAAATACCGAGGAATTTGAAAAGATCATGTATCTTCAAAAAATGTTCAAGATCTTGAAATTTATACATGCGTAAGAAAAGGTAAAAAATATTAATGAAGATAGCCAAAAATAAACTGAAAGAAAAATATCAGGAAGAAACAGGTGGGAAAAAGATATAGATAATAACGGAAGGAAGGAAAAATCACATGAAAGCACCGGTAGAACCAGCTACCGCTCATGCCTCAAAATCCCGAACTTGGGCCAGCCCATGTGCTTGCCCATATGTGTTTTAGAAAAATACATGTATGTAGAAATATTTTATTTGAGGATGCTTGCACTTGGTACCGCCGCCGATTCTGTTGATGAGATGGTCCAGATAGAGAAGAGCACATTCCTCAAGACGACTGTGAGATTTGGGCGCGTCATGGTGGGGGTGTTTGTAGCAGAGTATCTAACAAAACCAAAGGTGCAAGATATAAAATACTCCCTCCGTTCCAAAATATAGTGCGTCCTTGCTTCCCGTGCTTCAACTTTGACCATAAATTTAAGCAACGAGACCGACTTCGGTGGAAGCAAAAGTTATACCAGTGAATTCGTATTCAAAAGAAGTTTTCAATTATATAATTTTTACTCCCACCGCAGTCGGTCTCGTTGGTTGAATTTATGGTCAAAGTTGAACCTCGGGAAATGCGGGCGCACTATATTTTGAAACGGATGGAGTAGTTGATTGCTATTGAAGAGGTAAGAGGTTTTTCAGGTATGCTCATTTAATTGATTGTATGTATTGATAATGGAAGAACTGCCCAAAGGTCGTGCACGAAAGATCATATAAGGGGCCGTCCGGCGCTATTCCCAATGAATAGTGCACTTAAAATAAATTTTCTGTTTAAACTATGTGTTTTCACTACCAACAAATATTATTTATGTGTGATATTCACGTATATGATGGACATACGTGGAGTGAGGCTGTCCGATAGGTCATACGAGGACCCATCTGGCATTGTCAGCGGTCGCATCCAGAAACGTGCGCAGACTTTTAGGGTGCTAGATTTGCCAAGTCCGGCTTTAGATATTATGGTGTTTGAAAATGTGAGGCTGGGCAAATGCATACCCCGCCCGAGATGCGTGCCCCTACAAATTTCTGCTACATTCGTGCGTGCGCGGCTCTCGCCAACCTGCCTTGACGCGCGGCTCATGGACGCAAGAGCACGTACGCATCGCACTCTGGAAGTCACCCATGTTCTCGTATCAATCGGCCACTGAGGTCAGCCGATCGGTGTACCCCGTGTTCGCGCTCTGGCGTTCATCCCATCCGCGCGAGTCAATCCTACCTAAATTCGTAGGTATGAAACTCCCCAGTTCGGCAGTTCCTTCCACTTGCCAGTGCCGGCCACTTCTCGGCAACGACAAACTGTACTCGTCGAAGCAACCACCACCCCCACCTTGGACAGCATCGAGCACAGGAGAAGGAACAGTAAAGACATTGTCAGGCGAGGTGCGCAGGGCACGAACGCCTAGCGCAAGCGTCGACTCCACCCGTCGGTCGAGCTCGTGGCACGCGTGTCGCGCCGTTACCCAAAGGGACATACCGGCCGTGGTTGCAGGTGATCATCAGTCGCAGACCTGCACAGCTGCACTGCAGGTCTAGCGCCAAGCCGTGCGGTGGTGGCGGAGAGGCACGCGGCGGCCGTCGAGCGGCTGGGCTGCCTGTAGTCCGACGGAGAACAACCGCACTACACTGGACGAAAACGGTCCCGTGCGCCTAGGCCCTGGGCCGTACCTGGTCGGTTGACTCCATCCTGCTGCGCAGCGTACCAGACCACGACACGCTGGGCCGGGGGAGTCATGTCGTGCGGGAGGTCCCTCATCTTTGCACTGTTTGCCGGCGGCCCATCAAGCGTCGTGGAGCACTCCCCGGGTCTCCCGCTGCTGCACGCGGAGGGAGACGGCACCACACCAGACACGGCAATGTCAGGGTATCCATCTCTTCCCGTGCTCGTGTGGAGTGGAGGCGAGAGGGAGGGATACATAGTGACAGGCGACGGGTCGTGGTGGCCAGCGCCGGTAGAATCTGGTTCCCGGCGCGCGTGGACGTCGCTATATTCTCCGCGGGCTTGATGGATGGATGGTGCTTTCATCCCAAGCCTGACATGGAAGAATCTCGTCGCCAACAAAAAGGCCGCTGGGAACCAACCAGGCACTGCAGACGGCGGGCTATCGGCCTACCGTTCCTCGACACGTGTCATCGATGCTCTTCCTTTTCCTTTGACGGCCGTCGATGCCCTTCAACTTCCCTGGCCCGTGCAGCACGGGAATGTCCACTTACGGTGTCACTGTTCGTAGACCGGATATCCTAACGCGCTGACAGCTCAGCCCAATACTGCTATCGTCTAAGCTCAATTCATTTCAGAATGCCGTTCTTTGACTTACTAGTTCATGGTTCATGGCGTTGGATTTCTTTTTTTAATAGAAAGAACAAAACTAGCAAGTCTTATAACAAACAAACCATGCTGTCTACCAACTCAGCCAACCCTAGATGGAAATATCGTTTTTTATTTTATTTTGTCGCACTTGTGGCCGCAACTGCTGCCCCTACTCCGTCTACTTCTTGTGCCGACTTCACCAACCTCGCATGGTGCCGATTTCCTCTTGCTTTGTATGTGCCATTGGTTTCTTTAATGGGTTGAAACCTATTTAGTTCTCATCTTTATCTCGTCTATGCAAGAAAACAACAATTTGTGTTTAGCAGGATATATGATTCAAATGACAAGTCAAAAGCTACACTTGCAGGTTGTATGCCAACTGCTTCTCTTTCTGGGACTATACACATGTTTTTTAAACAACCACCTACAAGCTATTGCTTAATACATGCTAGTAGGTAGGTTAGTGGTGCAGTATTTATTTTCCTCTTTTATTTGTTCGTATTTCGGTTTTTGGAGGGTGCAAATCCATCTGTCCACCATTCATTTATATCTTTCAGTAGTGTCAACCCTAATTATGATTCTTTATCTCTGTTGTCCTGAAAACAATGATTGCAATAAAGCATAAGGAAGCATCAAATCAGTATGATGTATTGGCAAAGCCAGTAAGAGTTGTTCTTCTCTGGAACTCCGTAGTTCTTGTCCAACACTAATTGCCACCGCCTCAGTAAAATCTCTCATATCTATGAGATTTGCTTTAGTTATGTTGTTGTACATGATCATTGTCTCTCTCACACTAGTTTACCGGGTTAGCCACTTAATCGTACCATGTGGCCTTTTAGTTCCAACGGACCGCCTCCCGATGTGTTTCCCATTGTATTAACCATCAGATATTACGGTGTAATTTAATGTGTGTCATGTCGTAGCTATTTACGTCAACCTAGCCATCTGCCACCATCTTTTCAGCAATAGATAAGCCTGTAATTCCGCCCTTTTCTCGCTTTGGCAAGAACGAAGACAGATGGAGGAGAGACAACCGCACAACAACCCAGGATGAAAAGAACAACAAGAGAAAATAACATTGTGAAGTCGAAGATTGTAAGTGAAGGCTCAGAACAAATGAAACTAGGAGAATGTAAAATGCTCCGTATTTGAACTACAATCATGACACTTATTTTGGGACGGAGGGAGTTGGGATGCCCTTTCTCCAAGGAAGTTTGGCACCACATTCTACCCCCCTCCCCCTCGCCTTCATCGCTTCACGTCTAACAGCCACACTACCCTGCCAGAATGGTGGCCCACGGCCGCGGTGGTTGTGCCGCTGACACATAGGAATGAGATGAACCCACGATCAAGGCCACACTACTATTCATTTGGCTGGATCGCAGCCGGGTCTTTGAACCCAAATCCTCAGCGCCGGCTACTATCGTCTATGATCAAGGCCGAGCTAGCTCTTTGGCACAAGGCTAGGGTAGATGCTGGGCATAGCTTTCAAGTGCACTTGGTTGTACTTAGGTGGCTTGGTGGGTGCGCGCTGTGCGTTCGCACTTGTATCTTGTGAACTTTATTCTTCTTCTATCTTAATGGAAAAGACATGCAATGCTCTTGCATGTTCTTGAAAAAAAAGGGACGGAGGGAGTATAATACATTGGGAGTGCTCTTAGAGAGATCAAAAATCATTTCATAACATACTGAGCGTGCTGAATTGTTTTCTTTTTCTTTTTCATCTTAAATGCAGATACTAGCACACGTACACGTGGCTACATGGACTTATCCATCCAAAGGTCACCTACCCTGGACTGCATTCATCCTACTCATCACCGATCGTAGATGAAACCTCTACGCGGCGCCCAATCGTACGGCCTGTCGTCTCAGCTCGGCCCACCGGATGCATGCACGAAGCAGGCATGCAAGTCAGCGATGCTACATTGCGGCGGCAGGAAAGGAAGAAGAGAAATGGGCGCGCGCGCGCGCGGCGACCACGCGCGGGAGCTAGTCGCTGCGAGCAGTAGGTAGCGCCCCGGCCCCTGCGAGTACCGATGAACAGGGTGTCATTGGCCATATCACATATTCTTCCTTATCCGTCCACGCAGCCATGCAGGCTAGGGCTAGGGCTAGGCTAGCTACCGCAGCGCATGGAAGAAGAAGACGGCCGTTGCCTCCCCTCGATCGGTTAACTCCTCGGTACTGGAAACCGGATAGCCTCGGTATGCCAAACCTTTGTGTCGGCGCGGATAGATCGATCCATCCTTCCATCCATGGGATGAGGTGGTTGACCAATCCAGTTGTACGTACGTCCACCATGCCTCCGAGGAGATCACTACACATTAAAGTCTCCTCTTCTTCTCTTTCAGTTTCATTTCGTTGACCCTGGCTGGTTACGTGGCCGATCCTGTGATTGCATGAGTGCATGCGTGCATCCATGCTGATCGTTTGGGCCGGAGACATTCCTTCTTTGGCACTCTTCTCATAGCATGCAGATGCAGTGACTCCAATTCAGCCTTTTCCCAATGGTTGACTAGGAGTCTAGGAAAAGTCACGAGTATCAATTCCATTTGCTGAAGCTTGTTGGAGCAAATCATCATACTAGCTGACTTTTTATTCTTTTACAGAAAACAGAAGATACTTGCAATGTTTTGGTTGTAACGAGGATAAATATTACTACTTTACATCAGATATTCGTCGCATCATGTAGGCTCTAACCAGATATATTCGTTATGACGGCATTTTTGAGCACCGACAACCTAGTTTCGACCAAATTCAATGCTCGGTTCCTATATATATAAAACATGTCAATCCTACATGGTCAAGCCAACGTGGAGTTCACATCCATTTGATGATGTCAAGGAGCTCCCTTGCACAGATCTTTCGCCGGCTCTTTGATTTGCGCGTCATCTGCGACTTTCATGGAAGATTCCCTTGCAATGCCATAATGCCCTTAACCAAATGCTACAATTTGTCCACCGACGTGATGTCTTGATCATTTCTATGTTGACTCATACTCTATGTGGGCTATAACGATTCAATGAATATTATTTCACAGCAGAATGTGTTATCCTAATTATATGTAGAATGCAATGCAAACTTAAGTCCTTATGGTACACTAAATCAAATTTAAGCATTGGCATCCTAGTTTGAACCAAATTTAACGCTCAGCCATGATATGTGTTTTTTTAAATGAGGCAAAAGCTTCATCTATTTCATTGATAAATAGGAGTGTAAAAAAGAAAAAAAAAGAAAAAAGCAATGTTACGCCACGCCGCACTTTTGCCGGCCACGATAACACATGCCAAAAACAACCGTCAAGATAGAGGGGAGCGAAAAAAGGCCTCAACCATGTCGGCATGTTACAAGAGGGGGAGGCCAACGCCAAAAAGAAGAAGAAGAAGATAGTTGGGCCTCGCCCGTGTCCAGTAAGGGAGCATCGCATAAGAATTCCGAGCCACCACAAGCCTTCGGACTCACGCTATATGTAACAAACCCACGCCCCAGCTAAGTCGAGAATTGCCACCCTTGTCGTCTTCTGCCGCCACCCTATGGCACCACACCTCCCTTCGGGGTTACCGGATATGTGGACCCTAAATATATGCCTTAAACCAGAATTCTATGCTTAAATCCGGCCCACTCTGACGTAAAAGCTAAACTTGATCAATCTATAACAATGCAATGAATATTTGATTCAAAGCATGTGTTGTCGTAATTATAGGACGTGTATAGAATGTGATTCCCTTTGCTGATACACATGGGAGCATATTTCGTAAGTATAAAGTGCAATCCACTTGGATACAAAGATCATTAGCATTTTATTGGACTACAAATACGCGATTCATACAGAAGATGGAGCGGAACATGTTCTTCTACATCCCCCCGCCTCCTTTATCCATTATCCGGGATGGCCTTTGTCTTCTGCAGGGTCTTCTTTAGGAAATGAATTCGTGCTTTCTGCAAAGCCCCAGCTGCTGCTTGCCTGCTTGCTTGTCAAGAATATTATGATTGATTGATACATTTTTCTTAATATTTTTCGAGGGAATATATAAGTGTTGAAATATATTGCCCACCTCCCTCCATCAGTTCGGATTTTTGGATGAGTTGGCTGGTGCATGAATTCAATATGGTATGCGAGCTAAGAGGTCTTGAGTTGACTTTTGGATGAGTTGGCTGGTGCATGAATTCAATAATAAGCAATAGTCTTTGTGTAGGTAATGTAGGCACTAATCTGGATGAAACGAATGATGTATAGATGGCCACGTTGTGTAGATGCTGATATCGAGAGATATAGCATTATATCTGCTTTTGCATTGGATATTTTTCGTCACTTATTTGATCTGATCACCCTCCACTTGTGTACCGTCGAGCTGCAACTCATCATCATGGCACCGATCCTAGTATCGTACTGGGAGGAGGTGTAAGATGTACACAACATCTTCCTTGAAAACCGCTATTGTAGGGAGTGAAAAACGCGGCATCGTATATACGACAACGTGATCGGCCTTACAATAAGGGTATAGATGATAAATGTAGTGAATATTCCTCTCTGGTGCGGATCAACTTTGTTTTCTAAAACACGGCAAATGATCTACCAATTTCATTGATCGAATAGAAGAGTCGAAGAATAGTTCGCGGAAGCATCTGCATAAAAATATACTCTCCCGACATAGCGAACAAATTTTTTTTTCTAGCCAAAGCCCAAGCATACACTTCTTTTTGGGTGTTCACAAGCAGTCTTGGAGGAGCAATAGAGCAGTGTTTTTTTTCTCTCCTTCCAAACCTCTCATGTCACAAGGTCTGAATTGAAGCGATTTCGCCTCATAAAGAAAGAATTGAGGCGATTTTCTTTCACTGGTTACCACCTATCGCAGAGTGGGAGTGTCAACCGTGGAGGGAAATCATTATGTTGCAGCTCCACCTTAGGACGCAATATGGGAGTGCCAATTATGACCACTTAGGCCATCTTCAGCGAAAAGCGCTTGTATAGAAGCCTAGGCAAATAGAATGAATATCGTAGCTCCTCGAAATTGGTGGCATTCCCTCCCGGCTCCCC
>NC_057805.1:457709997-457712683 GCF_018294505.1 Triticum aestivum | reverse complement strand
GGCGCGGTCCCTCCGCTCCAGATCTGAAGGTCGAGCTCCTCCTCCTCCTCTGCTCACTCCTCCCCTCCGGCTGTGTCAGATCTGCAGCTTTTGCTGCCAGTTCCGGTGCTGGCGGGGTGCCGGTGGCATATCTCGAGTCCGGGGGAAACCCTTGGTCGGATCTCCGACCACGGCGGTGAGGGTGCGTGCGCGCATCGCCTTTCTTCCTTTGAGGCACCGCGGAGGTCTCCCGTATCCATCCCCGTCCCAGATCCCGGGTGAAAGCCCAAAACTCGTCTCGGGTTGGGCGGTGGCGGCGTCCTGCACGTCGTTCCCTCCTTGGAGGCGCCGCCTTGGGTTTGTCTGGTTCTACGGGTGAGTGGTGCCGAGATAGGAGAGTGCTCGTCGGCTGCGAGTCCAAGTAGAGGCTTCCCAAGCTTCGACCTTGGGTCCTTGCAGCTTGTTTCTTCGCCAATCCTCCCAGTGGTTTTCCTTCTGCTCTCGGTGACCCCGGGCAGGTGCCAGTGCAGCTAGTGGTGTGCCTTCGACGTGGTGAGGACGGTGTGATATGCCTGCTCTGGGTTCCGACCGGCACCTGCTCTTGCTCTCGGGTGAGCGCCCAACGACCCGACGGTGCGGCGCCTTCGAGCCTAGGTGAGAGGATTGGGGTCCTCTCCGGCGTTGGAAGACAGGTTTCGTGATCCCAACCACACGAACCGGCTGCGCGCAGTTCTTGCTGGCCTTTGGCTGATCCTTGACGCTACTCTGCTCCCTGCCTCTTGGTGCCGATGTGCTATGGGCTTCGACATTACTTGCAGAGTTCTCAGGTGTATATCTATGTGTGCAGTAGTGTGCGTTGCGTTGTAAACTGCTCTGTCAGCTCCCTTGTATCTTTCGGTCGCTCTTGCTTGGTGGCCTTGTGTAATCCTGGCCGGTTGATGGCTTTGTTAATTCAAAGTCGGGCTCCCCTTTGAGCCTTCGTTCTAAAAAAAAAGCTCCTAGAAATTGCACTGCGGGGGGGATTGCTCCGCGGAGCGGGCTTCGTGGAGCTGCGGCGTTCAGGCCAGCTCCCCGCCCACTTCTGGAGAAGCGTGGAGCAGGAGAGCTTCCGAACGGCAAAAAATGGTGTCACGCTCGATGCTTTATCTCTCTCGGCAAAAAATCCATCTTCGCGCCTCCACTTCAACCGTAGGTGTAATTACAGGCCAAGGAAACCATCTGTCACGCTCGATACTTTATCTCGCTCGGCAAAAAATGTCCAAGCGCTCGGTTCCCCATTTTACGTTGATATTGTACCTCGCGGCGGCTGGTGCCAGGATTCGATCACCCTGCCCGATCGACCAGGAAATCAATCCTGGCGCCCTGCATTAGCGCCCCGCGTTGGACATGGCCTTATAGTTTTCAAGCCCTCCGAAAATATTCTTTTCCAAATACCTCTGAAGTGATTTACTTAGCTTCGGATTTGTTATCCTTTTCCCCTTGCTTTTTTGGTTCAAAGACCACTTTATCGGTAATAATTGTCCCTTTTGAAGATAGAGAATAAGTAGGTTCCATTGCCTCTCAATAATGGAACGAACACCGTCCACTGTCCAACTGAAAACAATAGGCAACGCTGGTACAAGTATTGAAGTATGACTCCGCCGCAGAATCTCAGCCGCCTTTTGGCGACATTTTGGTAGCATGCTAGCTGTATTTCGTGACAGAATATAAACCGAAGAACTGACAAATTTGATTCGGTGCTACTGTGATCTCCTTTGTGTGGGCCAATCTTCCAGTATTCAAATTCTTTTTATTATTCCCGTCTACGTTCTACTTTCTCCGGAAACCATATCTCCACACATATGTTATCTGTCCTAACTTGGAGCCTTACCTCTGAAGAAATGTGCGTAGAATTCTCTGCTATCTTCCACCCAGACGGGCACATGGCGCGTCTCGGCAAAAAGTATTGCAGGCGGGTATCTGTCAGAACAAATTCCTACTTCACCTGATTGAGGAGAAAAGAAAGAAAAAGTAATATCCCCTACACCACTTGGAAACCTGAGATTCTCCACCCGTAAGAATCTTCAGCGTGGTACGTATATGCAGTTACGATAATCCCCAAAAAAAACTCATGGTACTAAAACGTGCTACAAGGTGATCATAGATGTGAAATTCTGTACGCGCACAAGTTTTCTAAAAAAAAATGCATGTACACATCCTTAAGCTAATACCGGCCTGATGCAGCACGCACACCCTATTTCTATGAACACCTTCAAAAGACTGAGCTGGCATATCATCTTCAAATTTACGAAGTCACCGTAGGCGTCTAGTCGTCGACGGGGACGTCTCCTCTCACTGAAAGCGCATCGCGAAAATCCTGAAAAAAATCCAGGAATAATGCGAGCACCAGGACTTGAACCCTCATGGATTAGGGATACCACTGTTCCTTTAACCATCCAACCACAGGTTGGTTCATTTATACAGTAGCACCTTTGAGGTGTACTAATGCACTAGACCACCAAAAACGCATTTATACATGGATTAGGGATACCACTGTTCCTCTAACCATCCAACCACAATTGGTTCACTTATATATATGTACCATGCATGTCTAATTTTTTTAATTTTTTTTTGAAGCTAATGCTTGTCTGAATTTGATTCACAAACTGATACACAAATAAAGTCAAAACTTTTTCTAAATAGTATCACATTCAAACCTTAGGGGAAT
>NC_057805.1:457695067-457709799 GCF_018294505.1 Triticum aestivum | reverse complement strand
TCACATTTGGAACTAGAATTTCATGACATGGTATATACTCCCTCCGTTTCTAAATGTAAGTCTTTTTAGATATTTCAGTATGGACTACATATGATGGATATCTATAAACATATTTTAGAGTGTAGATTCACTTTTTTTGCACCATATGTAGTCCATATTGCAATCTTTAAAAAGGCTTATATTTAGGAACGGATGGAGTACATATTATATGAGTATTGCTGATTTTTCTCGAAACTTTTAAAGTCGTTTTAGATGTTAAGCTGGGCGGAAGGATTCGAACCTCCGAGTAACGGGACTAAAACCCGTTGCCTTACCACTTTTAGGTTTTATGCGACACTAATAACCGACGGCTCACTTTCTAAGTAAAGAGGAAGAAGTCTTAACATGCGACAAAGACTCTAGTCCATTGGTGCACCTAGGTTGTCCCCCTGCTACAAATAAGCAATCATTACGAGGTGAGGGCGATTGTGACGTTGGTTAAATACTAATATATAATCTGCAAAATTGAAATAATAAATTGTATATGGAACCAAACTTGTGATTGATAGTAGTGGAGTGGTTGTGCCCCAAACTCACCAGGAAAATCAAATTCCAAGTTGTAAGGCGTATTTTTGTTAGTGGAAGAAGATAACTATGATCGTGTGGTAACTTTGACAATTTCAAAACATCATGGCTTCATCGAACAGTACACCTTGTGTGAGTATGTATGTGCGTCTGTGGTATCCTTGTTCTTATTTGATTTCTTTTTTGCAAAATAGAAAGCTCCATATGAATGTTTAAAATATTGGATATCCGGTCTATATTGGTTTGGCCGCGATATATCGGATACGAGACATTGGGTGATAAATCAAATAATGTATAGTTGAATCGGGAAATAATTGCGCCTTTTAGTTAAATGTATATTTTCAATTTGCCCATTCAGTTAAGAAATAATATATGCCATGTGCATATTGGTTGATACATGAAAATTTTCCAAAAAAGAAAAATACGTCCGAAAATGATATTTGTAATATGAATCAGTATTGTGAATTGATGATGCCATGCCACCGGGAAAGACTACAATAGAAGCTGGGCATAGGATAGAAAAATAGAAAAAAGAATATGAACCGTTGGATCTTCATTGGGTGCTTCAGATCAGGCACCTTGGAGTTGGTGGGAGGATCTTTATTGTATACAACAGTGACTCAAGGAGCTTTTCGTGAAATGTACAGAGAATTAATCAGCCCATGTGGGAAATCTGAAGCACCCATTAAAGATCCAACGGCCTCAACTATGTTTTTACTATATAAGGACTGGCAGGTACCATCCAATAAGCACTGTTCTTACATCCAACACTTGAGGCGTAAACCCCTATACGATCTTGCGATCAAAACCTTGTAGACACAAACTCTAGTTCGCATACGAGGCTAGATGATCAATGTAGACAACAAGGAAGTAGAGTATTATCTCGATCAAAGGGTCTAAACCTAGGTAAATCTTCTCGTATGCATCATCCGAACCTCTGAAGCTTGGCCTACCCTTAGATGGATATTGTCAGGAAAATACCATGACGATAATCCACTGATATCAATATGTCGGTTGTATTAGCCGATATTTAGAGCATCTCCAACCATAATGAGAATTTTTTTGCACCCCCCCATTTGTCTATGGACATATCAGCGAATAGCAGGGGGTCAATCCCCATTTGTCTGTCCGGGCAAGGGCGCCTTCCAATTCCTAAACCCCAAATCCATACAAAACCAAGCAACATCGATCGACACAAACACACAACATAGGACATAACAATTCATACATAGTTCATAGCATATTTTCGTAAAACAACGACATCACATAGTTCACAACAAAAGGACATCACATAGTTCATACTACTAGGCATAATTAATAGCATACTACATTCTCAAGATTAAAGGGGAGATCTAAACCAACATTTCCCTTCCCCTTCCCCTTTATCATCTTCGTGGTGGCCACAGTAGACCTGGATGACTGCATAGGGTTGTTGTCGAGGGGCCCATCAGAGTCAGACGAGGAATCGGGCAATTTGACGGGACGTTGGGCTTTGGCAGTAGCGGAGGCTTGCTTCAACACCTAGTTGTCCTCCTTCAACGATTTGGCTTTCTTCTGACGTCGGGCACGCATTGGTCTCCTTGTTGGTCAAGGACCGCCGCAGGATGTCGTGGACCTGCAAATCCTCCTCTTGTGTGGAGAGCACGACGACCATCACTAACGATCTAGATTTTGCCTAGGCCACGTACTTGGCGCGTCAGGCTCCCCACGCCTCATACTCAGGGAGCCGAGATCCTGAGGGCCACAAGCTCCACGGAGTGTACATGGAATCAGGTCATCACTCATCGCCATGTGCTCAGGGATGGCCCGAAGTTTCAAGAGACCGGTCGAGCTGTCGGGGAGGGCATGGAGTTGGAGGAGTCACGTCTGGTCGATGCATAGCCCGAGGAACCTCGACGGGACATTAGGGACAGTGCCTGGCTGGACAAGCCACATTGGGGCAACAGGGACGACAAGCGGCCAATGGATTTCCACCCTAGACCAGTGGAGGGCGAGGTACTCATCGTCATCCACAACAAGCGTGTCCTAGTTGATTGAGTCCTTCTCGGATTCGAACCAGAGTAGATGGCAGAGTAGGACGACAGGGACAGGGCCAGAAAGGAAAGGGGCGAGGATGGCTGATCACGAGCAGAGTGAAGAGAATGACATGAGCTAGGTTTTTGGCAAGGGTATTGGGGGGGGGGGGTGAGCCAGACCGCCCCACATTTAGGCTAAGTTTCGGGCGATCCCGACAGTCCAGACATTTGGGGGCGATTTAGGGTCCCATTGTGCCAGTTTATTTTTGTTCAAACAATGTTCAAATTGTCCGTTTAGACATATGTGTGTTTGGTGCCTCCCTTAGATATGCTCTTTGAGCCTTGCTTCATATAAGTATGGCATGCGATATCATGCATACACTACTGCAGGATGCTGGTAATGCGACACTACGATCAGAGACCCTTCGACGAAATTGTGTGCGATGCAATAATCGTGAACGGTGGTGTAAAAAAAGTCAAAAAAGGTGCAAAACGTTTGCGATGAGGGATGCATCAACACGGTTTAGATTTTAGTTGCGTGTGCGATGTAGGGCATACGGTTCAGTTTAATTAACTGTTTGCGATGAGGAGGAACAAAAGAAACGGGCAGCCAGATAAAGATGTGTGCGATATACAGCATACGATTCACTCGGATGAACTGTTTGTGATTAGGCAACACAAAAGAAACGGTTAGCCAGATCAAGGTGTGTGCGATATACGGCATGCGGTTCACTCGGATGAACTATTTGTGTTAAGTCAAGAGAACAGAAACGGTTCAATATAACAAGATGTGTGTGATACGCGGCAAACAAGTGTGTAATCAGAAATGTGTGTAAAGACCGATAATAACACACGCGGTTGCTGCTAATAAGACGTGTGTATTGTGCAATGTGATTGTATACAGAACAACAACATATATATATATATATATATATATATATATATATATATAGACACACACTTATAAGGACATGGTTGCATAACCAAATTAAACATCCACTTACATAGGTAGCTACTACAACCATGGCATTTGCACACACCAAAGTAAACTATTATATGCATAATTACATAGGTGGTTACTACACACATGACATTTCCACACACCAATAAAGTAAACTATATATTACATGCATGATTAACTAGCATAAACGATCATCTGATCATCATCTACTTCTTATGACGCTTGCTCTGCTTGTGGCTCGATCCGGGCTCGTCCATTTGGGTAACGAGGCACTTCCTCATGTCAACGATCCACCTATGCATCTCGTAGCATGTGACACTATGTTTGTCTATGTATTCATACATGTATTATGTTTCCGATTAATACAATTCTAGCATGAATAATAAACATTTATCATGATATGAGGTAATAGATAATAACTTTATTATTGCCTCTAGGGCATATTTCCTTCACTACTTGACACGGACGTGATGCCTATATGCATAATCATTGCCTTGGATATCGTCATAACTTTGCGCTTTTCTATCAATTGCTCGACAGTAATTTGTTCACCCACCATATTATTTGCCTTCAAGAGAGAGGCATCTAGTGAAACCTATGGCCCCCGGGTGTACTTTCCAATATATATTTTCAGATCTATAAACCAAAAAAACCAAAAAATACCTTGCTGCAATTTATTTACTTTCATTTAATTTTACGTGTTAGTAATCTTTTATACCTATCTCTATCAGATCTCACCATTGCAATTGACCGTGAAGGAATTGACAACCCCTTTATCGCGTTGGGTGCAAGTGTTTGATTGTTTGTGCAGGTGCATAGATTGGAGACTTGCTTGTAGCTCCTACTTGATTGATACCTTGGTTCTGTAACTGAGGGAAATACTTATCTCTACTTTACTGTATCACCCTTTCCTCTTCAAGTGAAGAACCAACGCAAACTCAAGAAGTAGCACCAAGCCCCACATCAAGCCTGACATCCTCGCTAGAGAGCTGCCCCATGGCCCACCATGAGAGGAGACCCCAACGGCGGCAAGGGGGAGGAGCAAATGGGAGGTCTCAAGCGCTCGTGGCGCTAGGTTTCGCCCGGCCTCTCGCGGGAAAGGCGTGGACGAAGTGAAGCCACATATTGTGATACTATATGCTAGCCATGAATACCATTTCATCAAAAAGTTGTGTCAAACCAATAATTCATTTCTATTTATTTGTTAGAAAAAGAGAGGCCTCCCACTGAAATTTCTGTCAAAGATACTAGGGTCCAAACTACAATTTTATTTACTAGAATTCATTTTTTTTTGGCATTGAAAAGTAGCTCCTGAGGCCCAAGCCCGGCGATCCACGTCCAAGTGGTCGATGGCATATGCATGTACTACGAATCTACGGTGCGGCGCGTCATGCGTCTGCTATACGCGGTTCTGCCGGGAGGGGCATTTCAAGCATTAAACTGGAACTTATCAACTCTGTGTGGGATCAACCAGAATAGGTGATCTTTCAGCACTGATGTGGCCCTCAACGAAAGACCCAAGCGAAGCGATCCACGTACATATGGCCGGTGACATGCAGCCGGTGCCGGTGCGGCCGGTGCATCTCGGTCGTTTTCGTTCTAGACACGACGGGCCGACGCGTGGGCGACACATGGGCACTGCATATATCAACCCGGATGTAATTCTACGGGCAAGCGAACAAAAGCCGGGCCGCTGAGACCGACCGCCCGGGCGGGAAGTGAATCTCCAAAAGAGAAAGAGATGCAAAAACGTACCGTCTACTACTCCTTGCCCGATATGCGCACCGTCGATCGTGATCTCATCACATCATCACGTATTTATGTTGGTTTTTGTTCGCTGGCTGGCGCTTGATCGGTGCCGGGCTGCGCCGAATTGGATTTTAGCATGCAGCTCTGACCCGGCGCAACGGACGATCGAGCGATCATATCCTGGAAATATATCTGTATATCTCAACTAATTAATCAGTGGCGTAAATTAATGATCGGTGTTTAGAGCGAATAAAGTGGGTACTGGAGCCATACTTTGCCGGCCCCATATATTCCCGTCCAGATATGAATATATTTTCTACTAATGTCGATGTATATTTCTGAAGATCGCGTCCAAGTCCTACTTACAAAAGAGCAAATCTCAATCATGATGGATGCGCATACTGCACAGACGCATCAACATTGTGCAACTCACATGGCTGGCAACACAAGTGTCACTCTGCATGCAGGCAGGCACGCACGGCGCACCAGCACCGCGCATACATACACTGTACTGGACCACACCGATCACGGCTCATGCAGCAGTATAGCACGACCTACTGGCACCGTGATTGAGGCGCAATATTTGTAGTACAAAAGTTGCCGCGACATGTTATTAGCACGAGATTACATCGACCAAAATAGTAATTATATCAAGTAAAAAATGGTAATTATATGTACTACATCCATCGAAATACATTCATGTGTGCAGTGTGCTTGCTGCCAACGGACCGAAGGTGCGAGGCGCGCGGGCACGTCGGTACGCCGCCCACGGTCCGGAGACGTCACTCGCCGGCCAAAAATCTGCTGAGAACGGAGAGCCCAGGATTAGCAGGCACTAATGGCGACCGGTCCCTTTAATTACGTACAACTGCCTCTCGTCCGCGCGACGTCGGTCGCCTTTGACGACGGACGGACGGACGGACGTGTCTCGTGTACCCCGGTCGTCTCCCACCCACCCACGCCGCCACGTAGCGGTGCGCCCCGCGCGTCACCGCGGGAGCACGGCCGACGCGACGCGCCCCGGTCGCGGGGATCACGCGACCGCTCGTCGCCAACCGCCCCGGTCGGTCGATGGACGCCGACGAGACGACGCAGCCCCCCCTCGCTCCGGCCCGGAGACCCGCGGTGGAGTAACGCACTGAACGCACGTTTTTCTTTTTTCTTTTGACAGCACGGTGGAACAGGAGTAACGTACGTAATGGCGTCATGGGCGGTGGAGCGTTCATGTATACGCGCATACACGCATTCTTATAAACGCATGCCCTACTTTTATGAACATCTCCGAAAAACTGAGCCAACTTATAATTTTGAGATTTTTCGAAGTCATCGTAGACGCCTCATAGTCGGTGGGAACGTCTCCTCCCACTAAACGTGCATCGCCGGAAATCCTGAAATAAAATCAGAATAAATGTCGGCATCAGGATTGAATTTCTGATGGACTAAGGATACCACTATCCTCCTAACTCGCATGAGCGGTGAAGATGGGTTGTAGTTTTCTCGAGTATGGTGGAATCTAAGCGTTTGCATTAGGAAAGGTGGAAACATTCTCGGGACAAATGGACAAACATAAACTGGGTATTGTCACGGTCGTGTGCGGTGGACCACGTTGGGAATCTCCGTTTACCGTTTGGACGTAACCGGAGTATAGCAACACAGCGACGGCACATGAGCAGGGGTTATTTGTTTTTAGGGAAAGCATAAGCAGAGTAGTGGTACTATTTGAGTGAAAATGGTTAGGTAATAGGTATGGTCTTCAATTGACGCTTGTGGTCGTGCTTGGATGTGGGCGGGTGTGTGTATGCACGATGATGGGCGTGGGCGTATGTGCACATCATCGGTTGAATTTTGTCACCGAATCTCCTTTTCTGCAAAAAAAAAGAAGGATATCCTTTTCCGCGCTTTCATTCTCTATCGTACACAGTAGCGAGATTGTCGAAGCCCGAGGAAGAGAGCCATGGAGATGAAGCATGGCTTAAGGTCCACACTAACCGTAGTTAGGGTTAGGAGTGTTGGACAAAATGGATTTACCGGTGTTAGCGATAAGTCAACTGTATCCTTCCATATACCCTGGCTCGAGAAATCGTCAATGGGAGGGGGTTGTGACATGTGTTACCCGCAGAGACGAAGGAAAGAATTGCAATTCCTTCCGCTCTCCGGAATTGAGGGATAGGTTGTGCGATGAGATCGATCAACTAAGGTGACCGATTGTTCGGATGAGGCAACAACGCAACGTGGCAGTGTTCATCCACGGGAAACATGGACGTGTAATGGGCAGAGTTCAAATGACGGCAGTGCTCACATTGTCTCGTGCGGATCCGTGGCCCATTGGGTGCGGATCGGGGAATTCGAGAGTGAAAAAGAGACACAAATCGAGAAAAATTGTCTTAAGCCCTTTTACCGTTGGATCATGATTCGATAGTAAAAAAAATCGGACTTTAGTAGAATGGAAATAGAAACATCAAATAGATGCCCAAAAACCACAACCAAGTGTAATAAATAGATAAATCTTATCAGGAAAAGTGCACCACAATAGATAAACCAAGTGAGCATCTTCACGGATAGACAAATCTTATCAAGAAAAGTGTGCACAGATAGATAAAGATCAGGATATGGCCTCATTAAAAACATACTAGCAACAATCAATTTTACTTTAGAACCTAGTACCATACTACACAAGTGCACCAGGGCCGGGGCAGGGCGATGGATAGCACGGACGGACGGGAGGCCGCATCCTGGTTAATTAGCGCGGCCTGCGTCGCACTCGACCGGCACACACAGACAGACGGCCTTTAAATGCCCCGCCCCTCCCCCCTCTATCGCTCCCACACCACCACCCCTCCTCACTCCACGCTCCTTCCCTCACACCACACCACACCTCTCTCTCTCTCACTCGCACTTTCCGCTCTCGTCTCCTCCTCTTCCTCCTCCCGTCAGACCCTTCTTCCCCGGCGTTGATCCGATCAACGTCCTCCTCCGTCCTGCCCCTAGATCCTTGGCCGGGCAGGGATACGCCGTAGAATTGATAGGCGAACGGACGAGGTGGTGATCGCCAGGGCGGCCTCTCTGCCATGGCGCGCGGCGGAGGCAACGGCGAGGTGGAGCTCTCGGTCGGGGTCGGCGGCGGAGGCGGCGGCGCCGCCGGCGGGGGGGAGCAACCCGCCGTGGACATCAGCCTCGGCAGACTCATCCTCGCCGGCATGGTCGCCGGCGGCGTGCAGTACGGATGGGCGCTCCAGCTCTCCCTGCTCACCCCCTACGTCCAGGTATACCACACGTACATGCAACCCGAGTACAGCTGAGTTCACGGCATGCCCATGCCTGTGTGTGCGCATGCACCGCGTGCGCGCGGTGCTGCGTCGTCGTCCCGGCCGTGCATGCGCACCTCGGGGACGAAAAAGCTATTCGATCCGCAGTTTTTAGTGTTTTGCTTTCTAAATAAACCTGCAAAGGTCCGAAGAGAAACATGAAAGGTGCCTGCAAAATTTTAAAAGATGGCGAGTTCATAATATTATGTGCCAGCAGCTCATATTTCCTTCGGAGAACCTTCTTCTCCTTGTTTATCATTTCTGAAGTTTGTGCAGCTTTCATTTTACTTTTCTTTTTCGAAACGGTAGATTCAAGCTTAACAGTTTCTATCAGAGAAACGTGAGGTTTGACCGAGATGTCAAGCTTGTTCGTTTCTTTGCACTGGTTTTTGTTCTTTTTCCAACAGCTTTTTGGCAGCGTATTAGTAAGTACACGTGTTGCTGTGGCTAGAAGTTTATCTATTTTCGTATCCTTTGAGATCAAGAGATATATCTTTGCGATGAAGATATGTTGCTCACTCGTATATATGATGGTGTGGTCACGTAGGATGTGCAGCTTCTCGACCCATCTTCTCGTGTCAAGGCTATATATCTAGTGTCACCACCCAAATGGTTTTCTTGGATGTTGGCAAAAAGCCTCAATTTTATTGTGTGCGCAAACAGACTAAAACCTTTCTGCACACCAACTTCAATCCACAGACCCACAGAAGTCAAACCCCCAAGCCATACGGTGCACTTGAGGACAAGATATACACACCATCACACACCATCACCTTTGTCTGATGAACTGTACTCCTTTAATACGTAGCTATTACTCCTGAGCTATTAATATTATATCAGCAAGCACTAATGAGTAGAGTAATTAACCTGGCAGCATCATGCTAGACGCTTCTCTTCTGCTCAAGCACACGCGTTGCTGTCATTCAATAGCACTCCTTACATGCTGGAGATCGAACGGGATATGAACATATGAGGGTGCCTCGCTAAAGTACGCGGACGGTGGTCAATGGTCGGTCCGCCGTGCGCCTTAATTTCCGGTGGCGAATTGACTAGCCTGATAAGGAAATCTCCAACCTAATTGGCGCCTCAAAGTTGCTATAAACAAAGACGAGGAATTAGTACGGTCTTAGTTTCAGTTCAGTCCTGAGAAGGAGTACTGGTGTGCTATATGTGTTTTGTACGTATAGATAGGTATAAATGAGAAAGCTCAGGCGACGTATATCCGTACGTAGAAGACAGTGTACTTGATTGATCAGGATGGTCCATGCACACACACACTGTTGTTGCTAGCTAGGTCTATCCCGTGAGCTATATATTTCTGGATACATACAACAATTTCATCCTGATCACGTTAGCCTTCTCGAGCCAAGTGCCATCAAGATGGGTAGGTGGATGCGGCCATGCATACATCATGGTCAACATGTATAAATACAGCTTGGCAAGTGGCCTTGCCTGGCCATATGGAGTATTATTCCTGCACGCATGTGAGTGGTCAAACTGGAGAGGAACTCACTGTCACAGTCCAGATGTGTCCTCTGTGGCACAGTTGCAGCAGAGAAGTTGCTTGGGTAAATAAGGACATGTGTGGTTGATTAGCTGAGGGTACAGGGGCTCTTCGAGCTTCAGTTTTCATATCTGGACTGTGCAAAATCTTCTATGTGCGGTGTATGGATCAGGGGAACAAACCTACAGTGTTTGTGTGCTGGAACAGTTACAGCTCTGGGGTGAAAGAGTTCCATGTTTTCTAAACCATTTGTTGTTGCTAGATAACAAAAGAGTAGTGTAAAATTCAGTAACAACTTGATGGTGTTGTTGTTTGCTTTTTGTGCCAAGAAACTGATGGAAATTAGAGTTGCCGATACTGCAAATTCTACCACCTATTATCCTGTTACTGTCCACTGACTATCTGAACTTTGCCATATTTGTGCAGACTCTGGGACTTTCGCATGCTCTGACTTCATTCATGTGGCTCTGCGGCCCTATTGCTGGATTAGTGGTGAGTACCAACCTCAACACAGTTCCTGTGATGAAATATGCCCTGCAAATGTGATAACTAGCATGAGATTCCATTTCATCATAGTACTGGTGCTAGATACTTTTACACCCAATTCACACTGAACTGTAAATCATCTCTGAAGCACTCTGTGCAGAAAAAACTGCAGTTAGCAGTTATCAGATTCTGTAGCTACATCTACAAATTATAGCTGTTATTTCTTCAAGCAACCTTGGTACTTAATCAGTGTCCATCCCCTGATCTGCAGGTTCAACCATGCGTTGGGCTCTACAGTGACAAGTGCACATCTAGATGGGGAAGACGCAGACCGTTTATTCTGACAGGATGCATCCTCATCTGCATTGCTGTGAGTAGCACCGTCCCTTGGTTATCTTCATACGGTTCATAAGTTTTAAATTTTTTGCCATAATAAAAGTTACATTTACTCTGCCTTACGCAGGTTGTGGTCGTCGGCTTCTCGGCTGACATTGGAGCTGCTCTGGGTGACAGCAAGGAAGAGTGCAGGTGATGTGCTCGTTGCCTGGCCTTGGCTTTGCATTTTCCATGGCAACTGACCATTGCAAACTGGTCTGACATTTTGACGTGATAACTGCAGTCTCTATCATGGGCCTCGTTGGCACGCTGCAATTGTGTATGTTCTTGGATTCTGGCTCCTTGACTTCTCCAACAACACTGTGCAAGTAAGTGCTTTCAGATCATGTTCAAGAATATCGCCCAAACCAAAACGCTATGACTAATTTCACTTGATTTTGCCATGGAATTTTTAGGGTCCAGCGCGTGCTCTGATGGCTGATTTATCAGGTAACTTTTCATGACAGTTCAGTTATGCTAGCGGGTTCAGGCAAACAAATTAAACTAGCGCATGCCTGTTATGCCAATCAAAAATGGTATCTGGGATGTGATCTCCCTCTTCTTTCTGTTCAACAGCTCAGCATGGACCCAGTGCAGCAAATTCAATCTTCTGTTCTTGGATGGCGCTAGGAAATATCCTTGGATACTCCTCTGGTTCCACAAACAACTGGCACAAGTAAGCCAACCCTTCTCTTCTGTTCTGTTCCGCACATAGGTACTTGCTGTACTGACAGGTTGCATTTATCGCTTGGCTAATTTCATAGGTGGTTTCCGTTCCTCCGGACAAGGGCTTGCTGTGAAGCCTGCGCAAATCTGAAAGGCGCATTTCTGGTGGCAGTGGTAAGTCACTCCCTAGTGTTTATTGCTACTCTCTCCGTCCATAATATAAAACATTATTACATCCAATATGTGAGTACGTCATAAATAAACTTGAGAATGAGCGAACTTGGATCCATAAATTCTCCTGCTATGTGTGACCATTTCTGTGCACCATTGCTGAAACCTGGTCCTTTTTTCCGTGTGTGTGTGTGTGTGTGTGTTTTCAGCTGTTCCTGGCCTTCTGTTTGGTGATAACTGTGATCTTCGCCAAGGAGATACCGTACAAGGCGATTGCGCCCCTCCCAACAAAGGCCAATGGCCAGGTTGAAGTCGAGCCCACCGGGCCGCTCGCCGTGTTCAAAGGCTTCAAGAACTTGCCTCCTGGAATGCCGTCGGTGCTCCTCGTCACTGGCCTCACCTGGGTACGTGCTTCACGCTGTTTCAGGGTTTACTCTGAAGTTCAACACCACGCTTCTCTCACTGTATACATGTTTGTGCTTGCAGCTGTCCTGGTTCCCCTTCATCCTGTACGACACCGACTGGATGGGTCGTGAGATCTACCACGGTGACCCCAAGGGAACCCCCGACGAGGCCAACGCGTTCCAGGCAGGTGTCAGGGCCGGGGCGTTCGGCCTGCTACTCAACTCGGTAATTAAGATTCACCACTTCCTCCATCATTCTGCCTCCTCCTGGAGCTGAGCTGTGATAGAAGAAACTTGGAGTACTGACACTTGGACATGCATGCAGGTCGTCCTGGGGTTCAGCTCGTTCCTGATCGAGCCGCTGTGCAAGAGGCTAGGCCCGCGGGTGGTGTGGGTGTCGAGCAACTTCCTCGTCTGCCTCTCCATGGCCGCGATTTGCATCATAAGCTGGTGGGCTACTCAGGACTTGCATGGGTATATCCAGCACGCCATCACCGCCAGCAAGGAGATCAAGATCGTCTCCCTCGCCCTCTTCGCCTTCCTCGGAATCCCTCTCGCCGTAAGCATCAGCATCCCTTCCGCCACTTGATTTAGTTGGCTCCACACATTCCACGAGTCGAGAATCCCTCCCCTTTTTCATTTCTGACGAGTGAGAGCCCCTGTTGCACTGCTGCAGATTCTGTACAGTGTCCCTTTCGCGGTGACGGCGCAGCTGGCGGCGAAGAGAGGCGGTGGCCAAGGTGTGTGCGGACGGATGCTCCTCAACTTTATTCTTCATTCAGTGTTGGCCACTTGATTTATTTTGTTCCGGTGTTGACGGGTAACTAACTGATGGTTTGTTTGGACGGTGCAGGGCTGTGCACGGGCGTGCTCAACATCGCCATCGTGATACCCCAGGTGATCATCGCGGTGGGGGCGGGGCCGTGGGACGAGCTGTTCGGCAAGGGCAACATCCCGGCGTTCGGCATGGCCTCCGCCTTCGCGCTCATCGGCGGCATCGTCGGCATATTCCTGCTGCCCAAGATCTCCAGGCGCCAGTTCCGGGCCGTCAGCGGCGGCGGTCACTGAGCATGGCCAAGGCCGGAGGTCCCAGCCCAGCCCGCCATTTACCAAATTTTCGCATAGGCGTAACTAGGTGGCTCTCGCCTAAGGACTCCGTAGAGCAGAATAAGAATTGTGAGGAACCTGTATGTGTTGTGTCTGTATGTGCGTGTAAGTCAGTGCGTGTAGCGGAAAATGGACAGAGGAATGTGGGCATCCATCACCGGCTGGGGTGTCGTCTTTGGGTTGTGACTTGTGTGTAGCAAACCAAGGTGATCAAGTGAGGGGAAATGAATGGATGATGAACTTTCAGCGACATTAAACCTTGGTCCGGTGCGCCGTGTGTGTTGCGTTCTCTTCTCTCGGCAGCAGCCATGGCGGACGCACTGTTTTGGATGACCGGCAGCCGGTACGAAAGGCACGGCTTTGTTCCTTCAGTCGTTCTCACGCGATTCGATTCTCTTTCGCTTGACATCAAGCCTATCAAGGAGCTTATCCGCACCGATTCCATTCCTGAAACCGACAAGAAACAGCGCATTTTGCAGCACCCCTCTGTAGGGGATGCTCAAACAGGAAGGATGTTAGGGCAGACCAAGGAGCTTAACACGCCAACGCCCAACACAAACAGTTCAAGTCCCAGAAAACATAGGGCAGACTCCTTGTGTTGATAGCGGCCAAAAAAACAAAAGACTTTGTGCCTAATCATGGTGGCTGATTTCCAAAGCTTTTTTCAACAAAACGTGAGAACCACCCTGTCCTCTTGAGGGTTTGTACATTTTTACAGATGAGTAGACAGAGGAATTACAAGAATAGTCTCATCTGTCCAAACCAGTTGTAGGTTGCCGATCTTCAATGATGCTTTGAGCAAAATGAACCATTGATGGGCATGAATTCTCCCTCCGTCTGGGTGCATAGGGCACCTAATGGTTCCTCCCTCCCGTGCTCCCATATCACGACTGTTGTGAAACGTAGCATGCAATTTTAAAAAAATTCCTATGCTCACGCAAGATCTATCTAAGAGATGCATAGCAACGAGATGGGGAGAGTGTGTATACGTACCCTAGTAGACCGAAAGTAGAAGCGTTTGACAACGTGGTTGATGTAGTCGAGCTTCTTCTAGATCCGACCGATCAAACACCGAACGTACGGCACCTCCGAGTTCTGCACACGTTCAACTCGATGACGTCCCTCGTCCTCTTGATCCAGCAAAGGTTTCGAGGAAGAAGATGAGTTCCGTCAGCACGACGGCGTGGTGAAGGTGATGGTGAAGTGATCTGCGCAGGGCTTCGCCTAAGCACTACGAATATATGACCGGAGGCGTAAACTGTGAAGGGGGCACCGCACACGGCTAACAATTGTTGGTGTGTGTTCTAGGCACCCCCTCCCCACGTATATATAGATGGGAGGGGGAGGGGAGCAGCAAGGGTGCGCCCCAAGTAGGAGAAATCCTACTTGGGGGCCTCCTCCAATTCGGCCGCCCCCTTCCTTTTT
>NC_057805.1:457677757-457694785 GCF_018294505.1 Triticum aestivum | reverse complement strand
GAACCCCTTCTCCTCCTTCTCTAATTCGGCCACATGCCTAAGGGGGGCGCGCCACCCCTTGTGGGCTGGTGTGCTCCCCTCTTATAGCCCGTATGGCCCATATCTTCCCCCGGGGGTTCCGGTAACCCCCCCGGTACTCCGATAAATACCCGATACTACCTGGAACACTTTCCGGTGTCCGAATACAATCATCCTATATATCAATCTTTACCTCTCGACCATTTCGAGACTCCTCGTCATGTCCGTGATCTCATCTGGGACTCCAAAAAACATTCGGTCACTAAATCACATAACTCATATAATACTAAATCGTCATAAAATGTTAAGCGTGTGGACCCTACGGGTTCGAGAACTACGTAGACATGACCGAGACACCTCTCTGGTCAATAACCAATAGCGGAACTTGGATGCTCATATTGGCCCCCACATATTCTACGAAGATCTTTATCGGTCGAACCGTTATGACAACATACGTTATTCCCTTTGTCATTGGTATGTTACCTGCCCGAGATTCGATCGTCGGTATCCACATACCTAGTTCAATCTCGTTATCGGCAAGTCTCTTTACTTGTTCCGTAATACATCATCCTGTAACTAACTCATTAGTCACTTTGCTTGCAAGGCTTCTTATGATGTGCATTACCGAGAGGGCCCAGAGATACCTCTCCGATACTCGGAGTGACAAATCCTAATCTCGATCTATGCCAACCCAACAAACACCTTCGGAGATACCTGTAGATCATATTTATAATCACCCTGTTACGTTGTGACGTTTGATAGCACACAAGGTATTCCTTCGGTATCCGGGAGTTGCATAATCTCATAGTCGAAGGAATAGGTATTTGACATGAAGAAAGCAATAGCAATAAAACTGAATGATCAATATGCTAAGCTAACGGATGGGTCTTGTCCATCACATCATTCTCCTAATGATGTGATCCCGTTCATCAAATGACAACACATGTCTATGGTTAGGAAACTTAACCATCTTTGATTAACGAGTTAGTCTAGTAGAGGCTTACTAGGGACACAGTGTTTTGTCTATGTATCCACACATGTATCAAGTTTCCGGTTAATACAATTCTAGCATGATATAAGGAAATATAAAATAACAACTTTATTATTGCCTCTAGGGCATATTTCCTTCAGTCTCCCACTTGCACTAGAGTCAATAATCTAGTTCACATCGCCATGTGATTTAACACCAACAGTTCACATCTTTATGTGATTAACACCCATAGTTCACATCGCCATGTAACCAACACCCAAAGGGTTTACTAGAGTCAACAATCTAGTTCACATCGCTATGTGATTAACACCCAAAGAGTACTAAGGTGGAAAATGGACAAAGGAATGTGGGCATCCATCACCGGCTGGGGTGTCGTCTTTGGGTTGTGACTTGTGTGTAGCAAACCAAGGTGATCAAGTGAGGGGAAATGAATGGATGATGAACTTTCAGCAACATAAAACCTTGGTCCGGTGCACCGTGTGTGTTGTGTTCTCTTCTCTCGGCAACAGCCATGGCGGACACACTGTTTTGGATGACCAGCAGCCGGTACACCAGGCACAGCTTTGTTCCTTCAGTTGTTCTCACACGATTCGATTCTCTTTTGCTTCACATCAAGGAGCTTATCCGTACCGATTCCATTCCTGAAACCGACAAGAAACAGTGCATTTTGCAGCACCCCTCTGTAAGGGTTGCTCCAACAGGATGGATATTAGGGAAGACCAAGGAGATTAACACGCCAACGCCCAACACAAACAGTTCAAGTCCCAAAAAACATAGGGCAAAAGAAGACTTTGTGCCTAAGCATGGTGGCTGATTTCCAAAGCTTTTTTCAACAAAACGTGAGAACCACCCTGTCCTAACATCCGATCGGTTGTAGGTTGCCGATCTTCAATGATGCTTTGGACCAAAATGAACCATTGATGGTCCTTAATTCTTCCTCCGTCCGGGTGCATAGGGCACCTAATGGTCCCTCCCTCCCGTGTTCCCCTCTCGCGACCACCCCCACCACCACAACCACATCCCCGGTGAATCTAACCATCGTTTGGCTCTGATGGATCCATCCCACCTTCCCGTCGCTGGATCGACTAGTTTCGCCGGTTCGGGGGGCTAGGGATTGGAGTAGCGTTGGAGGCGGCGACGAGATCTGCGCAGAGGAACTCGTCGACACTGTCGGTGTCAAAACAGGCGGATCTCGGGTAGGGGGTCCCGAACTGTGCGTCTAGGATCGATGGTAACAGGAGACGGGGGACACAATGTTTACCCAGGTTCGGGCCCTCTCTATGGAGGTAATACCCTACTTCCTGCTTGATTGATCTTGATGAATATGAGTGTTACAAGAGTTGATCTACCACGAGATCGTAATGGCTAAACCCTAGAAGTCTAGCCTATGAGTATATGGTAATGAATCTGTCCTATCTAGACTATGCTCTCCAGTTTATATAGACACCGGAAAGATCTAGGGTTACATGAGGTCGGTTACATAGGAGGAAATCTTCATAATAGGTTGCCTAGCTTGCCTTCCACGCCAAGTAGAGTCCAATCCGGACACGGGTATTGTCTTCGGCCTTTGTATCTTCACAGCCCATCAGTCCGGCCCATGGATAACAGGCCGGACGCCCGAGGACCCCTTAGTCCAGGACTCCCTCAGTAGCCCCTGAACCTGGCTTCAATGACGAGGAGTCCGGCGCGCAGATTGTCTTCGGCATTGCAAGGCGGGTTCCCCTTCTTCCGAACTCCAAGATAGTCTTCGGACGCGATGATTGTATCCGGACCTATTACACACCATGCACAACTGCAGAGAGAATATATATATTTTACACGAGTTCCATCCGCTGACAGCTTTCTGCAATGTGACATTACGTCCGTTCGGTCATAATTTCGAACCGTTTGTCCCACGTTTCAAGACGCGGTTGCTATTGGCACGTCTTGTCGAAGCAGAGATCGTGTCCCCTTATCGCGGGATTCTCATCAATGCGGGCATGGGTAACCCAACCGTGCCGTTTACACAGCGCTTGGGAATAGGCGAATCTCAAGGCGACTGAGGAGGCGTTTAATATTTGCTGCCTTTATAAGGAGATAAGGATTCCCCCTTCCTCTTCTCACGCTTTCCTCTGTCTCTGCCTTCCCAACCTCGAGCTCCAGCATCCAAGTTCCAATCTCCTTTCCACCCCAGCAACCATGTCCGGATCCAGTGGTCAGGGCAAGTGGATGGTCTCCTCCGTCACGGAGGAGGACATTACTGAGCTCCGGGAGGCCGGATATTTGGCGAAGGAGATCGTCCACCGCCTACCGGCCGAGGGACAGATCATCCCCACGCCGGAGCCCACAGAGAGGGTGGTATTCCTCCCCCATTTCTTCCGCGGGCTAGGGTTTCCACTCCACCCCTTCGCCCGTGGGTTAATGTATTATTACGGGGCAGATTTCCATGATCTGTCCCCGAATTCCTTCCTCAACATCTCGGCGTTTATCGTCGTGTGCGAGGCCTTCCTCCGCATCCAATCCCACTTTGGGCTATGGCTCAAAGTCTTCAACGTGAAGCCGAAGGTGGTGGATGGCCAGCACGCGGAGTGCGGAGGGGCAATGGTGAGCAAATTGTCCAACGTCTCCTGGCCCAAAGGCACCTTCGTGGATACGGTAAAGGAGTGGCAGAAGCAGTGGTTCTACATCACAGAACCACGCGGCACCACCTGGGCCACAGCTGCCGAATTCCGCTCAGGCGCTCCTATGCGACTCACCTCCTGGGTCGAGAAGAGTCCGGACTGGTGTTCTCCTGACGAGCTGATAGCGCTGCAGACGCGCGTTCAGAGCATGGTAACCAAGAGCGTCAAGCTTGTTGATGTGATCCAGGTGATGTTAGTTCGCCGGATCCTTCCATGCCAGTGCCGAAGCCGCCTGCTGTGGGAGTTCAATCCAAAGAAGCATCGGACCCTTGTGAGGCTCTTCGAGACTACGCACGAAGGCGCATGGAAATTGCTCTTCAAGGGCAATGAAAAACCACCGGCCACATATTCAGACCGTGGTCACGATTGTACACACCCCGCCAGCAAGGTATGTCATTTCGAATGAGTCCTCAACCTAATTGTTTCGAGGATGATGTCTGAGCTTTTATTACTGCTCTTCCAGGACTGGACGGAGAGGGCGAAGCGGATCCAGTGTCCGGCTCCGCTGCCCGAGGAACCAGTCATCCCGCGCTTGGCAGAGATGCTAGTATCGGCGCCATATAAGGCGCCGGAGTAAAAGGCCAAGAAGAAGGCAAAGGGGGCCAAGAGTGGCCTCCGTCGTAAGGGTACTTCGGACGCGGCGTCCGAAGACGACGAAACTCATTCCTCTGTCCCTGAGGACAATGACGGGGAAGAGGAGGAGGAGGAAGAAAACAATCCTCCCCCTGAGGAGAGGAAGAAGAAGAGGGCGGCTCCGGCGCATCTGGAGGCGGAGGCGCCCAAAAAGGGGAAGGGCGTTCTGGCGGCCAACACCGCGTGGGACGTAGACAGTAGTCCGGAATGACGCCCCCGCACAAAGCCCCAGGCCGCATCGTAAGTGACATGGCTTATTTATGCGCACATCCAGCCCTTTCTCTCCATTATCTTGATGTAGTTAGCTGTACTATTGCAGTCCGGCCCACGACCTAATCCAGCGATCCTCGTCTGGAAGTTCGTTGGCTCCGTCGGAGATGGCGAGCCAGTCGCCACCGCCTGCTTACTCCCTCAGGGCCGGGGACGACACCGAGGCACTGTCCCGGAGGGCCGATCCGAGCTGGGGAGGAACACAGGACGCTGTCCAAGAGGCGCCACGAGGTGAAGCCTCCACTGCAGGACACATGGAGGAGACGATCCCATGGAGACTGGCAAAGAGGGCCGCATCCAGCTTGGCCCTCAGCCGGATACGATTCCGGAGACCCATATGGCTCCAGAGTCGGGTGGGCAGCCCCCTTTGAAGAAGGGGGGGGGGTGCACCATTTCCACCGGTGGCCCCTGTCCATCCAGGGGCGCCGGATAACCTGATGGAGGCGCTACGAGGCGCCTCCGTTATGGACGAGCACCGTGTTCTTATGAGCGCGGTGATTGAGAAGGTTCAGTCCGCCAAGAGTGGACTATATGAGGCTTGCAGCAACCTGTTGGCAGGTTTCGAGGTAAATAAAAGAGAAAAAACCCCATATAGTCAGTAGCCCTGAGACACTGTCTGGTGCTCGGTAAGAGGAACCGAACAGAGGGTCAATCCTCTAGTGTAGGAGACTAACGTGATATGTGTGCATGAGCAAGCATCGCTGTTGGCCGCGACCTCACATGCTGCCGAAGTCTCTGAACTGAAGCAGAGGCTGGAGCGGACCGAGAACGAGCTTGGCGAGGTTAGAGTGCGGCTGCATGAGAAGCAAGGTAAGTAATGTCTTGCTGTGTGTTCGGAAAGAGGAGACGCTGTGTATTGACTGTAATGTCGAAATGTATGCAGGAGCCGCGACCGAGGTCGATGCCCTGAGGAAGGCCCTGGGCGAGGCCGAGGAGAAGGCTGTCCAGCAGCAAGCCGCCCGAAAGAAGCTCGAGGCCCGTGTCAAGGAAATCCAACAGGAGCTCCAAGATGCAGTGAAAAAATGTGAGACCTTGGAGAATGGTGCGTCGGCTCAGGAGGCTGAACTCACCAAGGCTCGTCAGGGCGCGGAGACCGCACGGAATGAGGCCCAGCCATCATCCAGGAGATCCAGGAGGCTAGGAAGATCACGGCGGGTAAGGCTTTTAAGATGCAAAGCAAGTATGCGGAGAGGCAGTACCTTTTACTAACCCGGGTTCGGAGTTCCCCAGGAGCTTTTGCGGATCTACCACGCAGCGTGTCAGACGCTGCAGCGTTCTACCAAGCCGAAGGAGGAGGTTCTACGGAGAAGCTATTCAGGTCACAGTATGCGACGCCAGAGCATCCCGTGTCCTTCACCGATCAGCTGAAGCAGCTGGTGGAGCTGCACAGGGTGGCCGAACTAGCCATGAAGGAGTTGACAATCCGGCTATGGCCAGCTGAAGCTATACCCGGCAGCTACTTCAGACTCGTGAGGCGGCTAGTGGAGGCCTGACCGTGGCTGGACGTCGTCAAGCGCTCTGCATGTATTGAAGGCGCCCGTATGGCCTTCGCTCGCTGCAAGATGTGGTGGGCGAAGATGAACGCTGTTGAAGTGGCCAGCGGGCCGCCGAAGGGCAAGGAGCACCGCACACCCGAGAAATATTTTGCGGATGTCATAGAAGGGTCTCGACTTGTGGCAGCTCAATGTTCGCAGGACGTTATTTTCAAATGAATACATTCGTATTGGGCCTTTGCCTTGTATTATAAAGACAGAGCTTGTTTTGTAATATAATTTCGTTATGCTTTAAATTGTTTCCTCCTGTGCGGCCGTGTTATATGCAATCTGAGGGTTGGCCAGTCGTCGGCTTCTGCCCTCACGTAATTAGTACGGAGGTGTTCGGGATGGGATCTAAACAATCTTGATCCAATTGTATGGTCCTTGAAGGAGTTGTTTAGCGTAACAAACAAGGCAATCAGACTATACGGCTTAAACGCCCTCACTTAGCCATAGGAGTTTTATAATTAAGCAAGTTCGCAGCCCCTGGTCCAAGCCAGGGCGTTGTCAGCATATGATCGGGAAGTGCCGATCCTTTGCGTGAGGCGGAAAATATCTCCAACGATTTTGTAACCCACGAACAGCTGACCGGCTCTCGCCGTATCATGATAGTCAGTTTTCGGCTTTCTCTACTGAGGTGCTCATCCGGTCAAGGCCAGGGCACAATCGCAGTAGTTCTCCTTTTACTACCCTAGCCGATAGAGCAGAACGTAGGGTAGCAAGCACAGGAGCCGGGCAACCCAACTATTGAGGACATGATTCGGAGCCAATGCATATAATGCTAAATTCGGTGTGCCGAACTTTTATACAAAAAGTGTTCGGACTTTGTTGCCTTATTGTGGGGCGATAAGCAGCCCCTGGCGAATATGAAACGTACAAAAGAGTACCGATGTAGCTAATAAGCAGATCGAAATGAAATGAAGTAAGGGGCGAAAACCACAAAAACTGGGCCGCAAATCATTATCATTATAACTGAATGGATACGTTAAGGCATATCTTGTACAAATAGCGCGATAAGCACCCGGGCTATGTAATATGCCGGAATCAAGAGGGGGCAGCGTACGGGTCCTGAGTAAGAAGGAAAAATACCGTCAAGAAGAACGTATGGAGGTTACCCTACACACCTATGCTGCATGTCCCCTTTGTATGCCAATCCTTCGAAGGGGCTTGTGATTAGGCACGCGGGAAAGGGAACCTGAAACAGAAAGAACAAGGTGTATCCGGGGTCGGTCTAGCCGAACTGTAGATCCCGGTTGAGCTTGTGCCTCCGTCGATGTCCATGGGATCTCGAGTGCGTAATTATGTACGCGTGGTACGAATGCCACTACTTCATCCGGACTGGGACGGAAGCCGAATTGCTAGTCGAGCTCTTGACGAGCCTTGCTGTCCTGCTGCAGTGTAGTTCGGGACCTCTTGATGGTGTCCAGGGGCTCGGCAGCCGCACTATGCTGCTGCTTGAGAAGGCTGTTCTGTACCTCTGCTGCTAGGGTGGCGGTGTGCTCCTCTGTTCAGAGAGAGCGTTCTGTGTTGCCATTGACTGTTACGACACCGCGTGGACCGGGCATCTTGAGTTTCAGGTAGGCGTAGTGTGGCACTGCATTGAATGTAGCAAACACTGTTCGTCCGAGTAATGCGTGGTAGCCGCTGCGAAAGGGGACGATGTCGAAGATTAACTCTTCGCTTAAGAAATTGTCCGGAGAGCCGAAGACCACTTCCAGCGTGATTGAGCCCGTACAGCGGGCCTCGACGCCTGGTATGACTCCTTTGAAGGTTTTCTTTGTTGGTTTGATTCGTGAGGGGTCAATGCCCATCTTCCGGACTGTGTCTTGATAGAGCAGGTTGAGGCTGCTACCACCATCCATTAGGACTCGTGTTAGGTGAAATCCGTCGATGATTGGGTCGAGGACCAATGCGGCCGAACCACCATCACGGATACTGGTTGGGTGGTCTCGACGATCAAAGGTGATCGGAAATGAAGACCATGGATTGAATTTGGGGGCGACTGGCTCTATTGCGTAGACGTCCCTGAGTGCACGCTTACGCTCCCTTTTGGGGATGTGTGTAGCGTATATCATGTTCACCGTTTTGACTTGAGGGGGAAATTTCTTCTGCCCCCCAGTGTTCGGCTGCCGGGGCTCTTCGTCCTCGTCCTCACTTTGTGATCCCTTTTCTTTGTTTTTGGCATTTAACTTGCCAGCCTGCTTGAAAACCCAACAATCCCTGTTGGTATGATTGGCTTGCTTGTCCGGGGTGCCGTGTATCTGGCATGGACGGTCGAGTATGCGGTCCAGGCTGGAAGGTCCTTCATATGCTACTCATTATAGGGATTTCGACAAAGCGAATTTATTTATTACTAACATCTCGATCGGAAAAGAATCAATAGAAGGAGAATCGGACGATATTATTTCTTTTATAGGGCTTCTTCCGCTGGCCGGACTTGGAGCCAGTGAATCCGGCATTGACTGTGGCGTCATCGGTGTTGTTTTCATTGCTTCGGCGTTTGTGTCTGTTGCGCCGGAGCTTGCCAGTGCTATTCTTGGCCTCCGAGGGGCCTGTCTCGCTGGCTGTGTTGTTACTACGGGCCAGCCAACTGTCCTCTCCCGCGCAAAAGCGGGTCATGAGTGCCGTGAGGGCTGCCATGGACTTCGGCTTTTCTTGGCCGAGGTGGCATGCTAGCCATTCGTCCCGGATGCTATGTTTGAAGGCTGCCAAGGCCTCGGCATCCGGACAGTCAACGATTTGGTTCTTTTTGGTTAGGAACCTAGTCCAGAATTTTCTGGCTGATTCTCCAGGTTGTTGAACTATGTGGCTTAGATCATCGGCGTCTGGTGGCCGGACATATGTTCCTTGGAAGTTGTCTAGGAAAGATTCTTCCAAGTCCTCCCAGCTGCCGATAGAATTTTCAGGCAGGCTGTTAAGCCAGTGCCGAGCTGGCCCTTTGAGCTTGAGTGGGAGGTATTTAATGGCATGGAGATCATCTCCTCGAGCCATGTGGATGTGGAGGATGAAATCCTCGATCCACACTGCGGGATCGGTTGTGCCGTCGTATGATTCGATATTGACGGGCTTGAATCCCTCGGGGAATTCGTGATCCAGTACCTCGTCTGTGAAGAAGAGAGGGTGTGCGGCACCTCTGTACCGGGCCGTGTCGCGGCGTAGCTCTGATGGAGTCCGTCTGCGGCATTCGGACCGGGCGTGGTTAGGTTTGTCACGTCCGAATAAGTAGCCGTCTTCGTGCCTCGAGGCACGTCCTCGCGATCCGTGGATCAATCTTGTATGTCCTGCTCTACTGTCCAGGGTCTGCCCGAGGTCATACGTGTGACCCCGAACTCTTCCGTCTTTATTTTTGCGGGGTGGTGGGGCAGGCTGCTGTTCGGCCTGAGTTGCCGCTTTATCCTGACCGCGGGGTGGCCTGTCGGCCGCCCTGTCTCGACCATGCGGTGGTCGTTCCGCATTATGCGAGGGAGATGTGTGCTCCGGTGCCTCCTCATTGAATTGAGGTAGTAGTCTGCGTTTCGGGTAGCTCTTGGCTGGGAGCTTGAGGCCGTATTCTTCCGCTGTCAGGACGTCAGTCCATCTGTCGACGAGCAGATCTTGTTCAGCTTGAAGCTGCTGCTGTTTCTTTTTCAGGCTCCTTGCAGTGGCTATAAGTTGAAGCTTAAAGCGCTCCTACTCCAGAGGGTCCTCAGGCATGATGAAATCTTCGTTGCCGAGGCTTGTCTCCTCTTTGGAGGGTGGACGGTAACTATCCTCCACGGAGTCATCTTCTATGGCCTGCTCATCAGGGTTGTCTTGCCTGTCGTCATGTTCCTCCTATTCGGATGCAGCACCGACAGGGTCTTCATTGATTTTGGCGTCTCCCGGAGTGCTATTTTTTCCGGTACCAGTGTTGCTATCTTTTGAGTGGCGAGGCTTAGAACGGCGTTTGGGGCGCCGGCGCTTGGACTGCGTCTCAGAAGGTTTATTCTTATCTGGCGCTTCTTTATCGTCGCCAGATCCTTTGGGTGTATCAACCATGTATACGTCATACGAAGAGGTGGCCGTCCAACGTCCAGTGAATGGCGGGTCTTGGCCTTGCTCATTGTCGGCATCGTCGTCCATACCGGTGATGTCTTCGGAGCCATAGTCAAGCACGTCGGTTAAATCGTCGATGGTGGCTATGAAGTGGGTGGCGGGTGGGAAGCAAAATTCCTCGTCGTACACCTCTAGCTCAAACCAAACATAGTTCGGCTGTGAGTCTTCCTCCAAGGACAAGTTCTTCAAAGAATTTAGTACGTCACCCAAAGGCGAATGCTGGAAGATGTCTGCGGCGCTAAATTCGAAAATCGATAACCGATCTAGTTCGGTGTCCGCAAGCGCACTTGATCCGGAACATGTAGCCGGAGACGAGTCCGGAGTTCCATTGACGCCAGCATTGCAGGATGTCGAGTCCGTGTGTGGCCTCAACGCCGCGGACTTTATGGCCTCGGAGGGGATGATCTGCTTCGGTACTGAGGCCGTTGCAGCAACATGATCCATCTCCTGGGTGTGCTCCGATGACAGATTTAAGTCATGTTCATCGGAGAGAAGGGGAGCGATCGCCGCGGTCTCAAATCCATCGAATATCAAGTCTCCACGGATATCCGCGACGTAGTTCAAGCTTCCAAATCTGACTTGATGGCCAGGGGCGTAGCTATCGACCTGCTCCAGATGGCCAAGTGAGTTGGCCCGCAGTATGAAGCCGCCGAACACAAAGATTTGTCCGGGGAGAAAGGTTTCTCCCTGAACGACGCCATTACCGACGACTGAAGGGGCCATTGAGCATTATGTCGACGACACAGTGGAACTCTCAATGGAAGCGCCAATGTCGGTGTCAAAACCGGTGGATCTCGGGTATGGGGTCCCGAACTGTGCGTCTAGGATCGATGGTAACAGGAGACGGGGGACACACTATTTACCCAGGTTCGGGCCCTCTCTATGGAGGTAATACCCTACTTCCTGCTTGATTGATCTTGATGAATATGGGTGTTACAAGAGTTGATCTACCACGAGCGTAATGGCTAAACCCTAGAAGTCTATCCTATGAGTATATGGTAATGAATCTGTCTTATCCGGACTATGCTCTCCGGTTTATATAGACACCGGAGAGATCTAGGGTTACATGAGGTCGGTTACATAGGAGGAAATCTTCATAATAGGTCGCCTAGCTTGCCTTCCACGCCAAGTAGAGTCCAATCCGGACACGGGTATTGTCTTTGGCCTTTGTATCTTCACAGCCCATCAGTCCGGCGCAGGGATAACAGGCCGGACGCCCGAGGACCCTTAGTCCAGGACTCCCTCAGACACCCCTAAGCCGGGCGCTGGATGGCTTCGAACAGAGGAGGGGGAGTGATACGTCTCCAACGTATCTATAATTTATGAAGTATTCATGCCATGTTTACAACAATTTTATATGGTTTTGGTATGATTTGCATGGAACTAACCTGGACTAACGCTGTTTTCAGTAGACCTAGAGGCAATAATAAAGTTGTTATTTATATTTCCTTATATCATGATAAATGTTTATTATTCATGCTAGAATTGTATTAACCGGAAACTTAGTACATGTGTGAACACATAAACAAAACAGAGTGTCCCTAGTATGCCTCTACTTGACTACCTCGTTAATAAAAGATGGTTATGTTTCCTAACCATAGACATGTGTTGTCATTTGATGAACGGGATCACATCATTAGAGAATGATGTGATGGACAAGACCCATCCGTTAGCTTAGCATTATGATCGTTGAGTTTTATTGCTATTGCTTTCTTCATGACTTATACATGTTCCTCTGACTATGAGATTATGCAACTTCCGAATACCGGAGGAACACCTTGTGTGCTATCAAATGTCACAACATAACTGGGTGATTATAAAGATGCTCTACAGGTGTCTCCGAAGGTGTTTGTTGGGTTGGCATAGATCGAGATTAGGATTTGTCACTCAGTGTATCGGAGAGGTATCTCTGGGCCCTCTCGGTGATGCACATCACTATAAGCCTTGCAAGCAATGTGACTAATGAGTTAGTTGCGGGATGATGCATTACGGAACGAGTAAAGAGACTTGCCAGTAACAAGATTGAACTAGGTATTGAGATACCGACGGTCGAATCTCGGGCAAGTAACATACCGATGACAAAGGGAACAACGTATGTTGTTATGCGGTTTGACCGATAAAGATCTTCGTAGAATATGTAGGAGCCAATATGAGCATCCAGGTTCCGCTATTGGTTATTGACTGGAGATGTGTCTCGGTCATGTCTACATAGTTCTCGAACCCGTAGGGTCCGCACGCTTAACGTTCGATGATGATTTGTATTATGAGTTTATGTGTTTTGATGACCGAATGTTGTCCGGAGTCCCGGATGAGATCACGGACATGACGAGGAGTCTCGAAATGGTCGAGACATAAAGATTGATATATTGGAAGGTTATATTCGGACACCGGAAGGGTTCTGAAGTGTATCGGATATTTTTCGGAGTACCGGGAGGTTACCGAAACCCCCCGGGGAGTCAATGGGCCTTAATGGGCCCTAGTGGAGATAGGAGGCAGCGGGCAAGTGGTGGGGCGTGCTCCCCTAGGCCCAAACCGAATTGGTTTAGGGTTTGGGGGGCCGGGCCCCCTTTCCTTCTTCTCTCCTCCTCCTTCCTCCTTCTCCTAATAGGAATAGGAAAGGGGGCGCCAAACCTACTTGGAGTAGGACTTCCTCCCCTTGGGCGCGCCACCCCTTGGCCGGCCTCCTCCTCCCTCCCTCCTTTATATACGTGGGAGGGGGGCACCCCGAAGACACACAAGTTGATTGTTTAGCCGTGTGCGGTGCCCCCCTCCACAGATTTCCACCTCGGTCATATCGTCGTAGTGCTTAGGCGAAGCCCGGCGTCGGTAACTTCATCATCACCGTCATCATGCCATCGTACTGACGAAACTCTCCCTCGACACTCAGCTGGATCTAGAGTTCGCGGGACGTCACCAAGCTGAACGTGTGCAGATCGCGGAGGTGCCGTACTTTCGGTGCTAGGATCGGTCAGATCGTGAAGACGTACGACTACATCAACCGCGTTGTCATAACGCTTCCGCTTTCAGTCTACGAGGGTACGTGGACAACACTCTCCCCTCTTGTTGCTATGCATCTCCTAGATGGATCTTGTGTGTGCGTAGGATTTTTTTTTGAAATACTGCGTTCCACAACAGTGGCATCCGAACCAGGTCTATGCATAGATGTTATATGCACGAGTAGAACACAAAGAGTTGTGGGCGATAATACACTACTAGGAAAAGGGCTATAGCTAATATGGACATTAATGGCGCACCATGTATGTCGTGCACCACTACTATATAGCAGTGGCGCACTAGATACAGGTGTGCCATTAATGACATATTACTAATGGCGCACCTGGTGTGTGGTGCGCCATTACTAGTTTTGAAAAAAAAATTGTTAGCAGTGGCGCACCAGGGGATAGTGCGCCATTACTAGTTGACATAGTAATGGCGCACCTGTATAAAGTGCACCATTACTATGTGTATGACTGGATCAAACCTTGGTCAAACTTAGTAATGGCGCACTTTGCATAGGTGTGCCATTACTATGTCAAACTTAGTAATGGCGCACGTACACAAAGTGCGCCATTACTAACTTTGACCAAGGTTTGACCAAGTCATACACATAGTAATGGCGCACTTTGTACATGTGCGCCATTACTATAACCAAATGCACCCCCCGTGGACCGCATTTTCAGTTTAAAAATAAAATAGAAGGAAATGTAAAAAAATAAAAGAAAATAAGTTTCCCACGTGATATGTGGTCTAGTTGTTGGGAAAATTTACAAATATGAATTTTCACTTTATTTGCAAAATCTCTCTGGAATTAAGTAAAATGGGCATAACTTTTGCATACGAACTCGGATTAAAAAAAATTTATATGAAAAATCATCTACTCGAAAAGTTACATCCGAATTCAACCGGGGGAACCACCTTGAAGATTTTTAGAATCCCCAAAAACCTAACAGAATAAAAGATACGGGGCTTTTAAGATCTAGAGGGGGGAAAAATGAAAAAAAAATCAAACTTAGTAGTGGCGCACCATTTGCTAGGTGCGCCACTAGTAACAAAAAAAATTGGATTCGAATTTTTTTTGGAAAAAATGTTCAAAATATGATACGTAATATGCCCGAGAAGTTTGAAATATTTTTTCAAAATTTCATCACACTCATGAATATGAACAAAGTTTTAGACATCAACAAGGTTTAATAGGATTGATATGATAGATATATCAACAAGTGCCTGTTAAGTGAGCTGGTGCTGGGGTTGGATAGAACTGCGAAGTTAAGCGTGCTCGGGCTGGAGTAGTGTGAGGATGGGTGACCTTTCGGAAAGTTTGACCATGGAGTGCGATTTGACTTGAGATTAAGCATATTGGCCCGAGATTAAGCCATAGTGACTTGAGATTAAGAAAAAAATGAATTTTTTTTTTGAAAAAATATTTTTTGAAAAAAATTTGAAAAAAAATTGTAATGGCGCACCAGATATGTGGTGCGCCATTACTAAGTCCGATAGTAATGGCGCACCGTTGGACATAGTAATGGCGCACTATGTGGTGCACCACTATTATCTGGTATACTAATGGCGCACCAGGTGCGCCATTAGTACTTGTTACTAGTGGCGTGATGATAGTGGCGCACCTATAGTGCGCCATTAATGGCCAAAATAGGTGCGCCACTAACAGGTCTTTTCCTAGTAGTGATAGTCATACTGCTTACCAGCATGTCATATTCGGCGGTATTGTTGGATGAAGCGGCCCGGGCCGACATTACGCGTACGCTTACGCGAGACTCGTTCTAAATACTGCACACAGGTGGCTGGCGGGTGTCAGTTTCTCCAACTTTAGTTGAATCGAGTGTGACTACGCCCGGTCCTTGTTGATGGTTAAAACAACACACTTGACGAAAAACCGTTGTGGTTTTGATGCGTAGGTAAGAACGGTTCTTGCTCAGCCCGTAGCAGCCACGTAAAACTTGCAACAACAAAGTAGAGGACGTCTAACTTGTTTTTGCAGGGCATGTTGTGATGTGATATGGTCAAGACATGATGCTAAATTTTATTGTATGAGATGTTCATGTTTTGTAACAGAGTTATCGGCAACTGGCAGGAGCCATATGGTTTTCGCTTTATTGTATGCAATGCAATCGCCCTGTAATTGTTTTTACTTTAGCACTAAGCAGTAGCAGTAGTCGTAGAAGCAATAGTTGGCGAGATGACAACGATGCTACGATGGAGATCAAGGTGTCAAGCCGGTGCCGATGGTGATCATGACGGTGCTTTGGAGATGGAGATCAAAGGCACAAGATGATGATGGCCATATCATATCACTTATATTGATTGCATGTGACGTTATCCTTTATGCATCTTATTTTGCTTAGTTCGGCGACAGCATTATAAGATGATCTCTCACTAAATTTCAAGGTAAAAGTGTTCTCCCTGAGTATGCACCGTTGCGAAAGTTCGTCGTGCCGAGACACCACGTGATGATCAGGTGTGATAAGCTCTACGTTCACATACAACGTGATGATCGGACATGGTTTAGTTGATATGGATCACGTGATCACTTAGATGATTAGAGGGATGTCTATCTAAGTGGGAGTTCTTAAGTAATATGATTAATTGAACTTTAATTTATCATGAACTTAGTCCTGGTAGTATTTGCATAACTATGTTGTAGATCAATAGCTCGCGGTATAGCTCCCCTGTTTTATTCTTGATATGTTCCTAGAGAAAAATAAGTTGAAAGATGTTAGTAGCAATGATGCGGACTAGCTCCACTAGTAGAAAAGGGGCCTTTAGTCCCTGTTCATAAGGGCCTTTAGTCCCGGTTCTGGAACCGGGACTAAAGGGTCGTTACTAAAGCCTCCCCCTTTAGTCCCGATTCTCACACGAACCGGGACTAAAGGCCCTCCACGTGGCCGCTGCCTGGACGTCCACCTTTAGTTCCGGTTGGTAACACGAACCGGTACTAAAGGAAATTTTATGATTTTTTTTAATTTTTTTTATTTTCAAATTTCTGAATTATTTTAACCTCTAATCTCTAATCACCCCTCATCACTGCTCAATTTAACCTCTAATCTCTAATCACCCCTCATCATTCCAAATCATCTAACTTCCCGGACGGTCACCCATCCTCTCACTACTCCAGCCTGAGCATGCTTAACTTCCGGGTTCTATTCTCCCTCGTTTTCAAGTCTGCACTTGTTGTTTTCCTAACAATAGTAAGATGTCAATCCTATTAACCCTCAGGAATTTAGCTTGAGCATGAAGTCACACATTTCACTGTTTGAGTTTGAAACTATCGTTCTAAAAAACAATAATTATTTAGTAACACTAATATTTCTTGAATAAGTAGTTTGACCATAGTTTGACCAGATTTGACCAAAATTCAAAAAAACTGAAATAATTATTTCGTAACACTAATATTTCTTGAATAATTAGTTTGACCATTGTTTGACCACAGTTTGACCACAATTTGACCAGATTTGACCAAAATTCAAAAAAACTGAAATAATTATTTAGTAACACTAATATTCTTGAATAATTATTTAGTAACACTAATACTTCTTGAAAAGTAGTTTGACCATAGTTTGACCAGATTTAACAAAAAATCAAAAAAACCGAAATTTGAGCACAACTTTTTTCCTTTTAGAATCTGAGGATTCTAAAAATTTGCAAACAGGCCGTAGGCGGTCAAAATCGGATGCGGATTTTCGTGCTGAACATTTTGATATATTATACTTTTTTCTGACATCGTATGCAAAAGTTATAGCCGTTTTACATTTTCCCTACACTTTTTGCAAAACATGTCCAAATTTAAGTTTTTAAATTTTCCTAACTAGTACATGTAGTAACATAACTACAT
>NC_057805.1:457671843-457677296 GCF_018294505.1 Triticum aestivum | reverse complement strand
GTTCGTGCCACGAACCGGTACTAATGCCTGAAACCACATTAGTACTGGTTGGTGGCTCGAACCGGGACTAAAGGTCTAACCTTTAGTACCGGTTGGTGGCTCGAACCGGGACTAAAGGTCTAACCTTTAGTACCGGTTGGTGCCACGAACCGGTACTAATGGGCATCCCACCCTTTAGTCCCGGTTCGTGGCACCAACCGGGACTAAAGGTCCCATTTGAACCGAGACTAATGCCTGTACGGTGCCCTAGCCGCTCGAACCGGTACTAATGCTCACATTAGTCCCGGTTCGTAATGCAACCGGGATTAATGCTCTTTTCTGGCGGAACCAAAGCCCTGTTTTCTACTAGTGCTCCGTGATCTGAGGATTATCCTCATTGCTGCACAGAAGAATTATGTCCTTGATGCACCGCTAGGTGACGGACCTATTGCAGGAGCAGATGCATACGTTATGAACGTTTGGCAAAGCTCGGTATGATGACTACTTGATAGTTTAGTGCACCATGCTTTACGGCTTAGAACCGTGACTTTAAAACGTTTTGAACGCCACAGAACATATAAGATGTTCCAAGAGTTGAAATTTGTATTTCAGACTCATGCCCGAGTCAAGAGGTATGAGACCTCTGACAAGTACTTTGCCTACAAGATGCAGGAGAATAGCTCAACCAGTGAGCATGTGCTCAGAATGTCTGAGTACTACAATTGCTTGAATCAAGTGGGAGTTAATCTTCCACATAAGATAGTAATTGACAAAGTTCTCTAGTCACTATCACCAAGTTACTACTCCCTCCGTTCCCAAATATAAGTCTTTTTAGAGATTCCAACAAGTGACCACATACGGAGCAAAATGAGTGAATCTACACTCTAAAATATGCCTACATACATCCGTATGTTGTAGTTCATTTGAAATGTCTAAAAAGACTTATATTTAGGAACGGAGGGAGTATAACTTAGTGATGAACTATAATATGCAAGGGATGACGAAAAAGATTCCCGAGCTCTTCGTGATGCTGAACTCGACGAAGGTAGAAATCAAGAAAAGCATCAAATGTTGATGGTTGACAAGACCACTAGTTTCAAGTAAAAGGGCAAGGGAAAGAAAGGGAACTTCAAGAAGAATGGCAAGCAAGTTTCCACTCCCATGAAGAAGCCCAAAGATAGACCCAAGCCTGAAATTGAGTGCTTCTACTGCGAAGGAAATGGTCACCGGAAGCGGAACTGCCCCAAATACTTGGCGGATAAGAAGGATGGCAAAGTGAACAAAAGTATATATTTGATATACATGTTATTGATGTGTATTTAATAGTGTTTATAGCAACCCCTCAGTATTTGATACTGGTTTAGTTGCTAAGAGTAGTAACTAAAAATAGGAGTTGCAGAATGAACACAGACTAGTTATGGGCGAAGTGATGATGTGTGTTGGAAATGATTCCAAGGTTGATAAGATCACCATCGCACACTCCCTCTACCTTCGAGATTAGTGTTGGACCAAAATAAATGTTATTTGGTGTTTCCGTTGAGCATGAATATGACTGGATCATGTTTTTTGCAATACGGTTATTCATTTAAGTCAAAGAATAATTGTTGTTCTGTTTACATGAATAAAACCTTCTATGGTCATACACTTAATGTAAATGGTTTATTGAATCTCGATCATAATGATACACATATTCATAATATTGATGCCAAAAGATGCAAAGTTGATAATGATAGTGCAACATATTTGTGGCACTGTCGTTTAGGTCATATTGGTATAAAGCACATGAAAAAACTCCATGCTGATGGGCTTTTGGAATCAGTTGATTATGAATCACTTGATGCTTTCGAACCATGGGCAAGATGACTAAGACTCCGTTCTCCGGAACAATAGAGTGAGCTACTGACTTATTGGAAATAATACATACTGATGTATGCGGTCCGATGAGTGTTGAGGCTCGCGGCGGGTATCGTTATTTTCTAATCTTCACAGATGATTTGAGCAGATATGGGTATATCTACTTGATGATACATAAGTCTAAAACATTTGAAAAGTTCAAAGAATTTCAGAGTGAAGTGGAAAATCATCGTACCAAGAAAATAAAGTTTCTACGATCTGATCGTGGAGGCGAATATTTGAGTTACGAGTTTGGTCTTCATTTGAAACAATTTGAAATAGTTTCGCAACTCACGCCACCTGGAACACCACAGCGTAATGGTGTGTTCGAATGTCGTAACCGTACTTTATTCGATATGGTGCGATCTATGATGTCTCTCACCGATTTACCACTATTGTTTTGGGGTGATGCATTAGAGACAGCTGCATTCACGTTAAATAGGGCACCATCTAAATCCGTTGAGACGACACCATATGAACTGTGGTTTGGCATGAAACCCAAATAGTCGTTTCTTAAAGTTTGGGGCTGCGATGCTTATGTGAAAAAGCTTCAACCTGATAAGCTCGAACCCAAATAGGAGAAATGTGTCTTCATAGGATACCCAAAGGAGACTGTTGGGTACACCTTCTATCACAGATCCGAAGGCAAGATATTCGTTGCTAAAAGTGGATCCTTTCTATAGAAGGAGTTTCTCTCGAAAGAAGTGAGTGGGAGGAAAGTAGAACCTGATGAGGTAATTATACCTTCTCTCGAATTGGAAAATAGCTCATCACTGAAATCAGTTCCAGTGATGCCTACACCAATCAGTGAGGAAGTTAATGATGATGATCATGAAACTTCAGATCAAGTTACTACCAAACATCGTAGGTCAACCAGAGTACATTCTGCACCAGAGTGGTACGGTAATCCTGTTCTGGAAGTCATGTTACTAGAAAATGATGGACCTGCGAACTATGAGGAAGCGATGATGAGCCCAGATTCCGCGAAATGGCTTGAGGCCATGAAATCTGAGATGGGATCCATGTATGAGAACAAAGTATGGACTTTAATTGACTTGCCCGATGATCGGCGATCCACTTAGAATAAATGGATCTTCAAGAGGAAGACGGACGCTGATAGTAGTGTTACTATCTACAAAGCTCAAATTGTCATAAAAAGATTTTCAACAAGTTCAAGTTGTTGGCTATGATTTTCTCAAATCGTAGCGATGCTTAAGTCCTTCCGAATCATGTTAGCAATTGCCATATTTTAAGAAATCTGGCAAATGGATGTCAAAACTACATTCCTTAACGTATATCTTAAAGAAGAGTTGTATATGATACAACAAGAAGGTTTTGTCAATCCTAAAGGTGCTAACAAAGTGTGCAAGCTCCAGCGATCCATCTATGGACTGGTGCAAGCATCTCGGAGTTGGAATATATGCTTTGATGAGTTGATCAAAGCATATACTTTTATACAGACTTGTGGTGAAGCCTGTATTTACAAGAAAGTGAATGGGAGCACTACAGCCTTTCTGAAAGTATATGTGAATGACATATTGTTGATCGAAAATGATGTAGAATTTTCTGGAAATCATAAAGGAGTGTTTGAAAGGAGTTTTTCAAAGAAAGACCTCGATAAAGCTGCTTACATATTGAGCATCAAGATCTATAGAGATAGATCAAGACGTTTGATAAGTTTTTTCATGAGTACATACCTTGACAAGATTTTGAAGTAGTTCAAAATGGAACAGTCAAAGAAGGAGTTCTTGCCTGTGTAGCAAGGTGTGAAGTTGAGTAAAGACTCAAAACCCGACCACGGCAGAAAATAGAAAGAGAATGAAAGTCATTTCCTATGCCTCAGCCATAGGTTCTATAAAGTATGCTATGTTGTGTATCAAACCTATTGTGAACCTCACCATGAGTTTGGTAAGGGAGTACAATAGTGATCTAGGAGTAGATCACTGGACAGCGGTCAAAATTATCCTTAGAGGACTAAGGAAATATTTCTCGGTTATGGAGGTGACAAAGAGTTCGTCGTAAAGAGTTACACTGATGCAAGCTTTTACACCGATCCGGATGACTCTGTGTCTCAATCTGGATACATATTGAAAGTGGGAGCAATTAGCTAGAGTAGCTCCATGCAGAGCATTGTAGACATAGAAAATTTGCAAAATACATATGGCTCTGAATGTGACAAACCCATTGACTAAGCTTCTCTCACAAAACATGATCACACCTTAGTACTCTTTGGGTGTTAATCACATAGCGATGTGAACTAGATTATTGACTCTAGTAAAACCCTTTGGGTATTAATCACATGGTGATGTGAACTAATCACATGGTGATGTGAACTATTGGTGTTAAATCACATGGCGATGTGAACTAGATTATTGACTCTAGTGCAAGTGGGAGACTGAAGGAAATATCTAGAGGCAATAATAAAGTTGTTATTTATATTTCCTTATATCATGATAAATGTTTATTATTCATGCTAGAATTGTATTAACCAGAAACTTAGTACATGTGTGAATACATAGACAAAACAGAGTGTCCCTAGTATGCCTCTACTTGACTAGCTCGTTAATCAAAGATGGTTAAGTTTCCTAACCATAGACATGTGTTGTCATTTGATGAACGGGATCACATCATTAGAGAATGATGTGATGGACAAGACCCATCCGTTAGCTTAGCATTATGATCATTGAGTTTTATTGCTATTGCTTTCTTCATGACTTATACATGTTCCTCTGACTATGAGATTATGCAACTCCCGAATACCGGAGGAACACCTTGTGTGCTATCAAACGTCACAACGTAACTGGGTGATTATAAAGATGCTCTACAGGTGTCTCCGAAGGTGTTTGTTGGGTTGGCATAGATCGAGATTAGGATTTGTCACTCCGTGTATCGGAGAGGTATCTCTGGGCCCTCTCGGTAATGCACATCACTATAAGCCTTGCAAGCAATGTGACTAATGAGTTAGTTGCAGGATGATGCATTACGGAACGAGTAAAGAGACTTTCCGGTAACGAGATTGAACTGGGTATTGAGATACCGATGATCGAATCTCGGGCAAGTAACATACCGATGACAAAGGGAACAACATATGTTGTTATGCAATTTGACCGATAAAGATCTTCGTAGAATATGTAGGAGCCAATATGAGCATCCAGGTTCCGCTATTGGTTATTGACTGGAGATGTGTCTCGGTCATGTCTACATAGTTCTCGAACCCGTAGGGTCCGCACGCTTAACGTTCGATGATGATTTGTATTATGAGTTTATGTGTTTTGATGACCGAATGTTGTTCGGAGTCCCGGATGAGATCACGTACATGACGAGGAGTCTCGAAATGGCCAAGACATAAAGATTGATATATTGGAAGGTTATATTCGGACACCGGAAGGGTTCTGAAGTGTATCAGATATTTTTCGGAGTACCGGGAGGTTACCGGAACCCCCCGGGGAGTCAATGGGCCTTAATGGGCCCTAGTGGAGATAGGAGGCAGCGGGCAAGTGGTGGGGCGCGCCCCCCTAGGCCCAAACCGAATTGGTTTACGTTTTGGGGGGCCGGCCCCTGTCGTGGTTCTAAGACTGACA
>NC_057805.1:457620332-457671597 GCF_018294505.1 Triticum aestivum | reverse complement strand
TGGGGGGGGGGGGTAGGTATGAGGAGGCAAGATCCCAGCTATGGTGAAGTTGTACACACAAGGTTTACGAGTTCAGGCCCTTCATGGTGGAAGTAATATCCCTACATCTCGGTGCCAGGAGGCGGTCGACTGGATTATATGTGTGTGGAGTTACAGGGGGTGCGAACCCTTGTCCCTGAGGAGGGGGGTGGCTTATATAGAGTTTGCCAGACCCCTCCGGCCCTCAGTTACACAGGGTTTAAGGTACATAAAGATGGGGCGTTTCTGGTAACGCCAGTAATAAAGTGACATAAATGACCATTAAGTCTACAGAGTAAACGCCTGACCGTTTCTATACAGAGTGGCTTTAGGTCTTTTGGTTGTCGAGTGACAATTGCTATGGTCGAGTGATTTCGAGTCTTCCGAGTGGAATGCTTCTGGTCAAGTGGATGATGGTATCCCTCGAATGCTTCTGGCTTTAGGGTGATGTCCTAGGGGAGGGTGACTAGGTCAGGCCTATGACCCTACCCTAGGTACATAGCTTCATCATTAGCCCCCGAATGGTTCAGGGTTCGAGTGGAGAAGGAGTTGAAAATACCTCCGACTCAATTTTTGCGCTTTGGAAGCGTCTTGCTGGGATCAATGAACAATCACGATGACTTCAACTTCTTTTTCAGTCGCCTTGATCCATTCTAGTCTGTCGAGTGAACTTTTTCTGAAAAGCTTCGAGTGTTGATATGGAAAAAATCTTCCGTCTGACAGGTTGCTCTGCTGCTTGTGGATCTTGCGGGATTTGAATTTTGGGAAGCGCGCGGGGCGGAGGAGGCCGCGGTAATCAGAGAAGATTAGGTAGGGACGCCTCGATATCTGCGCCACCTTTTTCGCCACGTACTGCGCGCGCAACTATTGTGGGATTTGACAGGATTGACTGGGCCCACTGGTCAGCACTCAGAAATGGTTCCATATAAGGCGTCGCGGTTGGGGTTTTCTGCACAGTGCACCTCATCTCCTCTCTTCCTCCTCTGTTTTCCATCGCTTCTACCTCCTCCCTCAACGCCGCCGCTCTGCCCGAACTCCACCCTCCGCAATGGGGAAGGAGAAGACTGTGGCTCTGGAGCGCGTGAAGAAGGCGACGGCGAAGGTGAAAGGGAAAAAGACGAGCCGGGGAGGGTCCTCGTCGAGATCCGGCTTGCCGCCCGGCGGGATCCAGGGCAATTGGATTCGGTCGACGATCCAGCAAGATGACAACGACGATCTAGTCGAGGGGGGACTGATTCCCCATGGATCTGGGCGGCTCCCGTAGGACGAGACCGAGCTGCGGCCACAGGAGGGTGAGTGTGTTCTCCTCGCCACCCATGTTGACCGCGGTTTTTCTTTGCCCCCCATCCTTTCTTCCGAGGATTTTTGAACTTCTTTGGAGCACAACTTCATCACTTTTCCCCCAACACCATCACGTACCTCGCTGCGTTCGTGTCCATGTGTGAGAATTTTCTGGGTTGTCGACCACACTGGGGTCTCTTCAAACACATTTTCACCTGTCGTTCTCAGTCGGTCAAAAAGGGCCAATCCGAGTGACGAGAGGACGCATGTGATCCAGATGTGTGGGGGTCTTGGGATCCAAATGAGAGGCAAGAGCACCTTCCCAGCCATGATTCTTCCCGAGTCAGTCAGAGGGTGGCAGTCGACCTAGTTCTACTGCAAAGACCAGCCGACTCCAGGCCAGTCGACTAGACTTCCCCCTTTTTTCATGGCTCGAGTCGAGAAGCCCTCTGCCTTGAAAGTGACCCCAGCGGAAAAAGCGGAGGTGAAGGTGTTGGTCGAGCGAGTAGTCCAGCTCGTTCGTGATAGCATGACTGGCATGGATCTGCTAGAGGTCTTCCTCAGACGACGCATTCAGACACTTCAAGCTCGTGACCATCCGATGTGGATGTATTCGGGCATTGATGATACCACTCGGATCCACCCAGAAGAAGTCGACGAGGATACAGTGGTGCAGTGGTTGAGGGGCATCACTGGTAACAAGGATAACCCCAGAGGGTCCAGGAGGATCCCTCCACTCGACAACTCATATGAACCAGACAAGGTCCAACTCTAAATTTCCGAGTGTTTTCTTGATCTATCATGTAATTGCTTTTTGCCAACCGACTGACATTTGTTCCACTTGTTGTCTTTCAGGCCCTCAGTGAGATGTACTCGATTCCCAATGGAGAGCAGGAGCAGGATCCGGAAGGGGAGGCAAGCGGATGTGAGTGCGGGTGAGTGGCACTCTGACGGGGGAGTAGATGACGAAAGCGACGACTCTGGTGATGGCGAAGAAGTTGACTCGCCCCCTCGCACTAAAAGGCGATCCAGACAGACCCGCGACCTAGCAAGTATTCGTGGCAAAGCGACTGCGCAGACTGTACAGACCTCAAAGCGCCCTCGGACGTCTTCTCTAGCACCGACTAAGAAGGCCCCGAAGCAATCAAAAGCTACGCCGTCAAAACCGCGGAAGGCCTTGCCCAAGATCAAAGTGGCCGTTCCCATTGCTTCCGGGTAATAGTTGGATTTGATTTCTTGGTTTGTCATGAATTGAACTTTAATCGACCCAGTTCGAAAGGTCTGACCGACTGAACCTTGAGATCTGCAGTGCTGCTACCTCTGGGACTTCTGTTTACAGGGATGAAGATGAGGAAATGGAGGATGCAGTCACTTCTAATCCGGGTGTGACTCTTGTAATCTTGTCTTTAATTTCTCAGCTGTTTGCTGGTCGACTGAATTCTAACGATTGATTCTTTTTGCAGCTCCTCCCAATGTCATTGATCTTCCAGATGACGACGAGGATGTACCACTTAGGCCTATGGGAAGGAGAAGCAGGAAGACATCAACTGGCAAGGCGCCTCAGTCGACGCTGGTGATGGAACCAGTGATCCAGGAGACCGGCGACGCCACTCGGACTTCTGTGACTTTTGTCGTACCATTGTCGAGTGCCCAACCTTCTGCGTCGACTGCACAGACTCCAACCGACCCGTCTTCACTACAAAAAAATACACTTCCGTGATGATACGTGTTTGTCACAGTAGGTCACGTTTTCTGTCATGCATGTACATCCATGACAAATTTATGACAGAATCAAGATAGTCATACCTGTGCTGTCGTAGAAGTGTTCCATGACATTACAAAAATTATCATCATGGAAGTGTCCACTTCCATGACGATAAATCGCGCGTCACAGAAGTGCTTTCGTCAAGGGTGACCGACACGTGGCATCCACCGTAATGGAACGCCGTTAAGCTATCGGGTCCGGTTTTGGATCCGGTAACCCGTTAACAGCCCCGACCAATGGGGATTTTCCACATGTAAAATCATCGTTGGCTGGAGGAAACACGTGTCGGCTCACTATTGGGACAGATGTCATCCACTCATTGGACCCAAGCGCTTATGATACGTCGACACGTGGCACGGCCCAACAGAGGCCCATATAGGTTAAAAAGGCCGGCCCAGTCAAAGGCCCATAGTACTTACTCAGGTCCTAGTGGGCCAGTGTAACGCCCCAAGACCGACGCTCCAGACGCCTTCCATATTTTTCGTTATTGTCGCGTGTATTTATTTGTTTGTTGCATTCATCATCGCATCATACACATTGCATCCGCATGTTTTCTTAAACTCGTGGCCCGTTCGTAGTTGCCGCGTTCCCCCCTTGCCTTCGTTGACTGATCCGAGTTCAACCGGGTTTTCGATTCCCTCTTGTCTGACCGTTTGACCCTCTCTACACTTTTCTCACACCCCTCGCGCGCGTCCGAAAGTGTCCCGATCCCGATCCGCTCAGTCATCACCGTTGCTTTCAGATCATCTCCTAACATCTATAAAATACCTCCGTTTTCTTATTTAGACTCCCTATCTATTTATTTCTCGACCGTCCGATTAAAATCGGAGGGACAATATACCCCTAACCAAAATCCTCGTGCTATATAAATAGATGAAACCCTAGCTTTGTCCCATCCATCCATCGAATCCCTCAGCCACCGCCGCCCGACAACCTCCCTCTTTTTCCTCGCGAATCCAGCCAACTCCCTGCCTTCTTCCTTGGGATCGCTCCCGATCCAAAAATCCACCAACCAGATCCACCTTCCCTTCCTCCTGAAGCACTCAACTCCTCTCGATCCATGCTCGCCTCCTCCCTGCCTTCTTCATCAGCAACCATAGCAAACCGCAGCTTGCTCCCTCCTCGAGCCCGAAGCCATGCCTCCTCTGCTCGATCACCACCGCAAGCCCCTGCCTGCCGTCACTCTATCTGGACGGAAACCAGCCTGCTCAACCGGCGCCATGCCTGCGCCTTCCCGAGGGAGCTCGTCGTCGCCCCGTTCACTGCTTCCGGAGTTCTTCACCGCGAGGCCTTCTTCGAGGCATGGCGCGCCAAGGTCTTCGCCGCCTCGCCTCCCTCGCCTCGCTGCCTCATCGCCGCGGCAACAGCAGCAGTTCGCAAGCCCCGGCACCGCTCCTCCTCTACGCGCCCGTCGCTGCTCCTCGAGACCCTCTGCTTCACCCTGCACCGAGCGACAAGACGCGCTGTCGCGCGTTGACCCATCCTCTGCCTCGCGCTAAGCTCGCCCGAGCCTCACCTCCAGGACCCCGCGCCGCCGGAGCTGCTCCGTCTGCCGCCCGAACCTGCCAAGACGAGCACTAGCAGGGTCGCCCTCTCCTTCCCTGTCTCTCCTTTCTTCTTCCCTTCTCCCTCCCGTCTCATCTCCCTGCCTCTTCTCCACAGGAACCGGAGCGCCGCCTGACTCCCTCATCTGCGATGGGAAACTCCTCAAGCCGCCACCATCTTCTTCCAGGAGCCTATGGCCTTCTCTGCTTCCCCTCCTCGTGCCTCGCCGGCAGCAAGCTCCGCAGCGCCAAGTTCCTCTGCTCGGTCCCCTGCTTCCTCTGTGTTGAGCAGCAGCTCGAGCGCTGCGCTCGCTCGCGTGCACCGCCCGCACGTGGGCCACCTGCTCCTCCACGGACCCAGCAACCGCGCCAAGTCCGCCGCCGCCGCTCTGCTTCCTGACGAGCAGAGGACGAGGCGCCCATTCGCCCGCGCCTCGCGTTGACCGCGCCTTCACCAAGTCCAGCGCCAGCTCGTGCCTGGGCCACCTCCCCTTCGGCTGTTGACCGTGGCACAGCCCCCACCTCTACCGATCTGGGCCGAGCCCAGCTAGGTGAGAAGTCCAGCCGCCCAGTGCAGTATCCAGATTCGGCCCGATGCGTGTTTTTTTCCCTTCTGCGATTTTAGCAATTATCCCAGGATTTACAGTTTTGCAGAAAAACCCTCTTGTTCATGCATTTAATAACTCAACAACCATGCATCAGAATTAAACAAAGTATATATGTAAAATGTCTAGAATTTCATCTAGTTTCATAACATGCTGCTTTCATCCATGTTAAAATGTTTAAACTTGCTGTTTGTTTAATTTTGCATAAATGCCATGCTAAAATGTTTTATTTCATAACTAAATAACCGTAGCTCTGAATTTAATAAACTTTATATGTAAATGTGGTAGAAAAATGCATAGATTAACTTGGTGCACCTTGTTTTACTGTTTAACAACAATAAAATATGGTTTTTTTGGCAGAACAGTACCATATCCAAAATATGCATGTGGGGATTTTCCGGAATTGTTGTTTGTTGTTCCGGCCTCATTTAAACTTGCCTAATTAGTTAGTTTAATTATGCTTCACCTGTTGCCATGTTAACCAACATTTAATCTTGTCTTGTTCCTAAACGAGAGCAAACTAAATAACTTGGATGTGGTGTTTCGTCAATACGCAAGTCGTTGCATATTGAGCTCCACTTAATTTGTAGTATTGTTTGTGCACCTTGCCATGCCATGCCTCATTAAACTGGACATGCATCATACTTGATTGTGCATCATGCCATGCTTATGTGTTGGTTGTTTACCATGTTGTTTGCTTCTTTCCGGTTTATCGTCTCTCGTTAGCTTCGGTTTCGTTCCGGAGTTGTGAGGATTTGTTCGACTACGTCCGTTTGTCTTCTTCATGGACTCATTCTTCTTCCTAGCGGAATTTCAGGCAAGATGACCATACCCTCGATATCACTTCTATCTTTGCTTGCTAGTTGTTTCGCTCTATTGCTATGCCGCGCTACCTACCACTTGCCATATCATGCCTCCCATATTGCCATGTCAAGCCTCTAACCCATCTTTCCTAGCAAACCATTGTTTGGCTAAGTTACCGCTTTTGCTCAGCCCTTCTTATAGCGTTGCTAGTTGCAGGTGAGGCTGAAGTTTGTTCCATGTTGGAACATGGATATGTTGGGATATCACAATATCTCTTATTTTAATTAATGCATCTATATACTTGGTAAAGGGTGGAAGGCTCGGCCTTATGCCTGGTGTTTTGTTCCACTCTTGCCGCCCTAGTTTCCGTCATATCAGTATTATGTTCCCGGATTTTGCGTCCCTAACGCGCTTGGGTGTTATGGGAACCCCTTGACAGTTCGCTTTGAATAAAACTCCTCCAGCAAGGCCCAACCTTGGTTTTACTTTTGCCTAACAACCTATTACCCCTTCCCTTGGGTCGGCCAACCCGAGGGTCATCTTTATTTAGCCCCCCCAGACCAATGCTTCTCTAAGTGTTGGTCCGAACTAGAGCCACTTGCGGCGCCCCCTCGGGGAAACTTGAGGTCTGGTTTTAGTTGTACGTAGTGCTCATCCGGTGTTGCCCTGAGAATGAGATATGTGCAGCTCCTATCGGGATTGTCGGCACATCGGGCGGCTTTGCTGGACTTGTTTTACCATTGTCAAAATGTCTTGTAACCGGGATTCCGAGACTGATCGGGTCTTCCCGGGAGAAGGAATATCCTTCGTTGATCGTGAGAGCTTATCATGGGCTAAGTTGGGACACCCCTGCAGGGTATTATCTTTCGAAAGTCGTGCCCGCGGTTATGTGGCAGATGGGAATTTGTTAATGTCCGGTTGTAGAGAACTTGACACTTGATTTAATTAAAATGCATCAACCGCGTGTGTAGCCGTGATGGTCTCTTTTCGGCGGAGTCCAGGAAGTGAACACGGTTTTGGGTTATGTTTGAACGTAAGTAGTTTCAGGATCACTTCTTGATCACTTCTAGCTTCTCGACCGTTGCGTTGCTCCTCTTCTCGCTCTTATTTGCGTATGTTAGCCACCATATTTGCTTAGTGCTTACTGCAGCTCCACCTCATTACCCCATCCTTTCTATAAGCTTAAATAGTCTTGATCTCGCGGGTGTGAGATTGCTGAGTCCTTGTGACTCATAGATTCTACCAAAACAGTTGCAGGTGCCGATGATACCAGTGCAGGTGATGCTACCGAACTCAAGTGGGAGTTCGATGAGGACCTTGGTCGTTACTATGTTTCGTTTCCTGTTGATCAGTAGTGGAGCCCAGTTGGGACGATCAGGGATCTAACAGTTGGGTTATCTTCTTTTCTTTTGGCTTTGACCGTAGTCGGTCTATGTGTGTACTCTGATTGATGTATGATTTATTAAAGTATTTCGTGAAGTGGCGATTGTAAGCCAACTCTCTTTATCCCATTCTTGTTCATTACATGGGATTGTGTGAAGATGACCCTTCTTGCGACAAAACCTACAATGCGGTTATGCCTCTAAGTCGTGCCTCGACACATGGGAGATATAGCCGCATCGTGGGTGTTACAGCCAGCCCAATAATGGCCTGCTTAATGAAGGCCCATTTACGGCCCGAAGCCAGATCTGGCCCGTTAATTGTTCGCCGAATATTTGGGCCCATTAATGGCCCGAAGCCAGATCTGGCCCATTAATTGTTCGCCGAGTATTTGGGCCCAATACTTCCAGGTGTGAATTGCTACGGGAATTGCTACGCAAGCTGCTGAGCAAGGCTGTGAGACCGGCCTAGCATGTCGGTCATAGCTTCCAGGTGTAGCTGTTTAGCGATGAGGTTCTCATTGGTGTTCTCTGCAATCTTTCTTAGAGATAGGACTTCAAGTCGAAGTTGAGTTGCAGAATGCCTTTCTGCTAGAACTTGGGAGTGAAGAAGTCGAACTGATTCAGACAACGAATTCTGTGAGCTTGTCTGACTGCTAGTCTCAAGTAACTTGAACACCGCATCAATACAAGACTTTGGGGTTGTCTCGCTATCTTCAAGATGTTTTTCCTTCTTTGCTGCAATATATGTTGGGTTTGTCTCACGGCCTTCTGTAGACTTGTGCATGCCATCAGGCATATCACCCTGAAACAAAGCAGAGAGATGACAGGTTTTGCACGTGTATAAACAAAGATGATAATTGTGTTGTCAATTCCATCCAATTTCAAATTAGAAAATAAAGAGTAAGTTCAAAATATCAATAGCATAATTTGGCATTGTTCATAATGCGGGGAGCTTCACCACACTAATGGATTACCATGTCAACATAACAAGCATAGATGAAGGGCAAAGAAAATCATTGTATCTATTTTTGTTAATGTGCATGGCATGTTGTTCATATCATCAGCCACATCAGTAAGATAAAACAGGAGATGACAAGGTGCAAACGTGGGCTGCTCACCACACACTGGATTATAGATCCACAAAAACAAGCATACATATAGGGAGTATTGAGTAATGTGCATGGTATGAATAAGGAATTTGGTTTTACAAGTAAAACTTAGAACTTACGGTTCTTGCGAACATGCATTTTGGTAGAAACAGCAAACTAAACAGCAGTAAATGATAGGGAGTATGAGCAAATAAACAACTGTTGATGATAAAGGCTTTAGAAGGACTGACTTACATTAACAGTTAACACCGGCTTTATAATGCCCTTCTCCATGTCAAGGGAAGGATAACTCAAGAATTTCAGCACAGAATCTTCTTCATAAGCATTGCCTGTACTCTACATTTTGTAGAGAGTAATTATAGATATGATAATACTGGAAGGGATAGAGGATAATGAAGATAAGATGCAGATTGATGCTACATAATCGACTACCAATCCCTGGAAGTACAAGCATTACAGGACAAAATGTACTGACAAGAGCAATGGGCTACACATCTGCACTGGTATTGTCTGTGTATTCTACTTTTGGTAAGATTAAATATAGATCTGATCTTTTTTAGTAAATGGTGGGCAAGGGAGATAAGATGTAGAATGCTACACAATGAACCAATCCCTCTTCCCATAATACAAGAGTGTTTTGAACACTGGTGTACTGTACAAAACATTCTTATATTATGGGACGGAGGGAGTAGATGTTAATGTAAGTACAGTGATAGACGACGTTCAGTCCTTACAAGAGGACTGCAGAGCTAAACCTCTTCAAAAGCATTGGGTTGATTCTAAATTTATGTAAGAGTCCATACGGATGTTATAATGTCCACCAAATGGACGATAACGAGGCTAACATGTGCAGTGATGCTACATAATCAAACAATTATGAAAGTAAGTATGGTCATACAGGGCAAGAGGTACTCACAAGAGCAATGCAGTGTGCAGTATAGTTGCGAGATTCTGTGGTCCCTTGAGAATGAATGTTCTTCCGCTAACAGTTTTCGTACAAGTGAGACGTTAAGGCAAATGCAGAAATGTAGTTCAAATTGTGATGTGATATCATAGATAGTACCTTATGCTGCAGCCGATACCAATGTGTAACAAGATTAATCCAGTCACCGTCGGATAAATGTAGCACCGGAGACTTTACAGAAATTTCGTTTAGAAGCTTGCCATCGAAGTGCGCTTGCCTCAGGTAGGAACGATACTTCATCAACGAGTGCTTGAAAAGCGCAACCAACCCTTGCTCGTCTTCACAATCCAGTTTGGTCCTCGCCTATTTAAAAGAATGAAATCTTGTGTCTTCTGTCAGCAGAAACATATGCAGCAAGGACCATGAATAACATTAGTACATTACTTATGCGTAAGTTGCGGAGGAAGACTGGAAATTGTTCTATGTCTGCGGTATAATCTTTCCATGAAGGGAAGATGCACACAAAGTTCCTGACAACAATATAAGCTTTGTCTTCTAAACTGGGAAGAAATGGAACATGGGTCCTATTTGCTGCAATTGGGGCTCTCTCTGGTTCGAAAAGGGATTTGGCAACTGGATTTGGTGTACTCTTTGCTGGAATGGGGGTTTTGCGTCGTAGAGCTGGTGCTATGTCAACTGGCATAATCATAATGTTTGCTGCAGTTGGGGTCTGCTGAGTTGGGGCATCAAAAATGACCAATGTAGTAGGGCTAGAGTCTGCTAGAGTTGGGGTGTTTTGTGGGTCAGGTGATATTGCAACTACACCTAATCGGCTATTTGATTTATCAGGTGCCACTACCTTTTCCAAATACTTTGCTTGTGCTCCTCCATGATCAGCAATCACCCTCTTCCTTTTGAACGTCTGATACACAAGAACAACATTTGAATGGATAAATATGGTATGATGACAGATGGAATATGTACTGAAAATGGATAGGCAGGGCGTATTCACATACACGATGTGTAAACTAAGCTAATGGCAGTTGAACAAAGTAGAAGCAATGCAAAGCATCAGTTGCAAGATATGTGCGACAAATATAACCTTGGAAAGTTAGAGAAAGCACCTTGATGGGTGAATAAGATAGGGCATCTTCCTGTGACTCCTCCACTAGGGTGCTACATTGACTTAGGTCTCCCTCTAGCTCAGAATCACCGTTAGGATCATATTCTGAGCAAGAATCTATAGGTGGAGAGCGTTTGCATTGCATTGCATCCAGACTTGATTTCAGTCCCTTAATGCCAAGTTTCACAGCCATGGCATTGTTCTGCTTTATTCTTTTCATGCGCGCAAGCTCATAATCATTATGATGATGTTTAGAATCTGAGATTCATGAAAACATAAAAAGCAGTCAGATTATCTATGGAATGCATTGTGGATTGAACTCGAAGAGTGTCTCCCTATAAACCCTTGCATATGCAAAGTTCACCCCCCAACCGTGCTGACCAGACCACACACAGAAAAACAAACCCCTTATGTCTCTATAACAGGCAGACACACATTTCAAAACTGAAGTAGGAACATTAGAATCATATGAAATTTGTATTTGAACAAATAAACTAAGGAATTATGAGTGGCATAATGTTTAGCTTCAAGGGTGGAGTGTTGGTAGTGCGACACAAAGCAAGTAGGCAGATTGTATTCCATGTAAAAGATCGAAGCCTATGTAAAAGCTGGAAATGACACTTTCTTTCTATACAATACAGTGTTCGTTGCCCACACATGATGGAAGAGATCACATAGAGAAATACTATTCACTCATGTCTACGGTTGCAGTATTTAGAAACAGGGTGGTCCACCCTAAAAGAATATTGACAACAAATATGACAAGGCAAGCATAGATGTAGTGAATCAATCATTTACTTGTGAGCTTACTAGGACAAGTATGCAAAATTGTAACTGCAGTAAGAGACCGTCCAAAATCTGAATCAAGAAGTTTGTCTAGCACTTATTGTTTGCAACTAATCGATGTGAATAATTGGATATTATATCGAATGAGTAAGAAAGACAAGTAAAATTGTCAACAAACCTGGCTTGCAGTAGTAATCTGGGTCAATGTCACTACGACCAACAATCCAAAATGACTAGTGTCTGTTCCTAGGGCTGGAATTTTGAAAACCCTGTGAACTTTACAGGTACTAAAGATTACCGAAATACATCTGAACCATTATGTGTAGGTAGCACTGAGCACACAACAAACCCTAACGACAGTCCTGCCTAATGAGTAATGAATCAATTAGAAAATGGGTGATGAGGAGTGGCTGCTGAGTGTTGAGGACTTATCTCAGGATAAATCGGGTTGGCTTAGTGGGTGTTGCACGCCTGAGCCCTGAACGGACTGGGAAGGTAGGCACGGCGGCGCACCCGGGCAGCGGTGACTTTGTTGGGCTAGCGGCTCCTGACCTCCTGTTAGTGCGGCGTCTCCTCCTAGAGTCATGCCGTCCGGGGACGGCAAGTCGCCGGCGAGGCAGGCGGCTGGGGGCGAGTAGAGATCGGCAGCGCGCAGCAGAACAGAGGGGAGACGACCCAAAATCCCAGGGTGGGCCGGCCCACCGTGGGCACCCTGTAGAGATACACACCCGAGTGGCGAACATGCATTTTCGAAACTAATTTAGGAACATTTAACTGACCAATTAAACAAATCTGTTTTAATAATATCAGATTCGTATTTGAACAACTAAGCTTGTTTAGCTTGATGGGTCGAGCAGTGCTATTATGACACGAAGCACGTATTCTGATCGTATAGTGATCATAAAAGGGGGAAACTGGAGAAATGATATTTAGCAGCCATTGTTTGCTTCGAGCTAAGAACTAAATTCTAAGAGCTGAAAAGAAAGTAGAGTAACCAAGTTAAGATCTATTTTCTGGTTGAGATCAAAAAGTTGAGGAGATATGAAGTACCACCTCTCTTGCGGCGCCGTGTAGGCATCGGGGGTGCGATGGCTGTCGGTGGCGTTGAAGCAGATCTGCCACGGTAGACGGGTGCATCGGGGGCTAAGTCCCGTTGCGATGGAAGAGAATGTCGTGTGAGCGGCCCCAGCAAAGAGGACAACGACGCCGATGAAGCGAGAGGACGTGATGCAAGGCTCTTGGTCCGTCGCCGTGGATGAGAAACGTCCATCTCTAGCAGTGGACAACACAGTCTTGGTAGGCGCTCCGGCATGGTGGAGGACGGTGGCGATGGATGTGGTGGAGGACGGCGGCGATGGATGTGGTGGAGGACGACGACGATGGATGGGGTGGCGGACGGAGGCTGGTGTGGGGATGGTGTTCTAGCGCGAACGGTGTATGAATGGGAAATGGAGGGAGAGGTACGGGGAACCATGTTTTTGGGACGCGCATGTCTGAAATATGGGAAAGTTACGAACTTAGTCCCCGTTTAAAAGTTGGACGTCTCGTCGGTTGGGGATACGACGGTAATCTCGCATCTCACCAATATTTGCCCAGAGCGAGTTCGGGCGAGGAGAGGGTGGTTGGCACCCATGGTTGGCGCCCACGGTGTATGAACGGGGCTGACAGGTAGGGCAGTTGTGTCACGTCTGAGTGAAGTTACAAACCTGCCCCTATTGAAAATATTTGCCTACATCGATTTCGGCCGAGTCGAGTTTGTTTTGCCGCCCACCGTGTATGAATGGGGAAATGGAGGGAGAAACAGAGGTCTTTCGGACGAGCTTGAATCAAATGTGTTTTGCCGCCCATGTTTGGCGCCCACCGTATCGGAATGGGCTCAGAAGTGGCTGTGTCACGTCTAATTGAAGTTACTATCCTACCCCTATTTTGAGCAGTGGAAATCAGGCCGATGGATTGTCCATGTAATGGGTAGACAGTAATTTCCATCTCCCAAACACTTGGCTTCGGGTAGCCGACGTGGGAGTGGGCATTTTGCCGCTTCTTTCGAATTTTGGGACAATAAGCATCCACGTTTACCCTGGCAACTAAATTCGAATCCATTTTGTATTCCTATACGAATCTTTATAAATCATTCTATGTGTTTTTATATATCTTCAAAAGGACGACAAAGATGTATTCCACTGTCATATATGAATATGGTTTACAAATGCTGATACTCAAATTCAGAAGCTAGAATCCAGTTTAAGGTGAATTCGAATATTTGGAACACTTCATGTCCAACTCAAATGTCACACGCAGCATAATGTGTACTCCCATTTAGATATGCACACAAGCAATGTATCAAGATTCAAATATCGAGTCAATCAACCAAGAATGTACAGAACTAACAGACATATAAACACTTATAGAGTATATGGATCAATAATATCAACTAACATACATAAGCCAGGCCGCTGTACTTTTCTTTGCTACAACAGCATCCTTTTTTTAGCCAAGCTACTACAGCATCTTGGCCCTTTCCGATGTGTGCCACTTATGGTCCATCTATACTACTATTATTGCCGAATGCACATTCAGCCCGATTGGCATATTTGTAGGTCTGGCACAACAATCAAAATGAAATGTCTCCGAGTCTTATCAATTAATACAGACTTGTGCTCAAATAAAATTACAAACCAAAAAACAAAAAACAATTATTACATGATATCTAAAACAAATGGTTTGATTGATTACATGAACAAACAACACAAAGGTTATTCAACGATGGAAAGAACATTTCACCTATGATTTACCAAGTGGGAATTTAATTTCCTTTTTTCCTTCAGGACGTTAACAATGTGGTCAGTCTCAGCTTGCTTCGTTTTGAAATCCAGCAAATATTTAATGGTTGTCTTGAGTACTGCTACTGATTGTGCTGTTTGCTTCCTCAACATGTCAACTTCATATCTAAGTGCCGAAGCAGAATCTCTTTCTACCACTAGTTTAGCCTCTAGAGCATCAGCAGTTGGCAATTCATAATGCACGATTGGGCCGGTGCCACTGCTGTGGGATGATACAACATCCATGGGGACCTCGCTCTTTGATCTTGGGCTAACCTGTTTTGCCATTAAAGTTCCGATTGGATTCAGAAAAGTTGAAGTTAGCAAAACATCTCAACTGGGAGTTATAACAGCAAACCAGTTAAACAAACAAGGAATTAAAGAGTTTCAATTCGATGCTGAAAAGTAGTTATTAACATCATTATAACCCGTTGTTGCAGCAACAAAGCAGTTAAACAAACAAGTAGCTATTTATGTTCAGGCAAACTGGTAATTCTTAACAGTAAGTATCAAACACATAGATAGGCGCAGTCTATAATAGGATTAACAGCCTGTGGCATTATGTAATCAGTAGCAAACTAAATTAAGCCAAGCAACGTAATTGAACAATTTTGCAATAAGTGGCTAACTAAAATTCCGAGAAGCAGGTAACTGAACTTACACTAGTTCTTTGTACAGGCACACTGCAACTTCTTTTTTGCTTACAAGGTTGTACGAAGGAGTCCATGGCATCAATTTCTTGGATACGCAGTCCCAATACTTCTTTCTTCCCACACTGCATTGGTAAGTCGAATGGTTAATCTGGTAAGATGGTGCGTCCTTGATATGTTATATGAGGACGTGTAGTCAGACTAGTTGTAGCCACACACATCACACTGGCTTTTACTATATATTTCATGCGATTATTTTTGGCATATCGAGATCTAAGCAATCTACAATAGGATGAAAAGACTGGCATCCTTCACATTATTGGGGAACTCAGTTCATTGAAACAAGCAATTCAACCATTCTGTGGGTAAATCAAAAGCGCCACTGGAATATTTTTCACTACCCCTATCATACATGCAAAAAGGGGTGACGCCACCATAGGGGCTGGTATGGGCGCTGCCTCGGGTGGCTCGAAAGTGTGCACCTAGTTTGAGTCGTCCAGGTTGGACCAGGCTAGTTTTGTTCGTCCCAACGCACGAGTAGGCAATGTAAAAAAATGAAGAAAAATGTTTCAATTTGGATAGGCCAATAACATAAGTGCAAGGCAAGCCCTATAGCAGGCTCGCGGCACAAACGAGCGCCTCCCATATCGATCGACAGCAGGAAAAATCCCAATTCATCCGCTCCAGCCTCTAGTCTGGTTCGCTCCTAACCTAGCCGCCGCTGGACAGACCGACACAACACTTCCTCGCGCCCTCGTTGGAGGGCGGTCCCCGGGCTTCAAGAGCACGGAAGGACAAGAAGATGAAGATCCAACCCTGGGTGTAGCCTCCGTGGGAGGCAGCGGCAGCAGCACGGGCATGGCATCGAGCTTGCACAAACGGACAGTCGCAGCTTGCAAGAGTAGCATGCGCAACGAGCAGGTACATCACATCCCTGATTATATCTAATTCAACTCTTCAATTTCTGGCCAATAGTTAAACCTGACGGTGTTGTAAAACTGCTTGTATGTAGGGAATCTATGAGAAAATGTCACGACCGGATATTTGGGATATAAATTCCCAGAAAAACGGCCTGTGTGATCACCAGCCCCAGGATTTACTGTTAGCTGATGAGGTACCAACTTGATACAAGAATTCCAAGCAAGGAACAAAAATATGTAGTACAAGACCATTTAGGCCTGGGAGTACAACACTTGGTTTCTAATGGTTGAGGGCAGAAGCGGTTGGAAACATCTGCGTCTATGGGACTCCATTTCCCACAAGAACAGCTAACCAGGATAACTCCTATCTTCGCGAGGCTGCAAACGTCAACAGCGTAGGTTCCGAGGTTGTCACCGCGATGCATACCTCCACGCAAGGCAATCTGGCCAAGACAATAGCCAGGGACAAGCCAGTGAGTACGTTTGAATGTACTCGCAAACATTAAGAACACGGGTATAATATATCCAACATACTCCAGATTTAATAGACGATCATACATCCGTCACGAAAATATACGAGAAACCATGATGCACACATATGGATAAAAATATACCAAAATAAAATACTGGGTGCCAAACGAGTGTCTGAATGACTCCTCGAGCGGAAAATGCAGAATAGTAATGCTGGTGCCAAACGAGTGTCTGAATGACTCCTCGAACGGAAAATGCAGAAATAATAATACTGGTGCCAAACGAGTGTCCGAATGACTCCTCGAGCGGAAAATGCAGAAATAATAATACTGGTGCCTAACGAGTGTCTGAATGACTCCTCGAGCGGAAAAATGCAGAAATAATAATACTGGTGCCAAACGAGTGTCTGAATGACTCCTCGAGCGGAAAATGCAGAAATAATAATGCCGCAGTCGGGCGTCGGGGCGACACCACATAAAGGGCTTATAAGAGAATAATCACAGCGAATATCCAGGAGGTAGAACCGTCCCAGGGATACTCAATAATCTACATAATATAATTGGTTAGTCCACAATAATAAAGATCACAATCCAATACGAGCCACATTCATAAATAAAATTAAAGTACAGTCGTTCCTCCATCCGAAAACCGATAAACTAGTCAAGTCGTATCTCCATCCGAATACCGTTGCAGAGTTCTAGTTAAATCGCTCTCCATCCGAATACCGTTACAGAGTTCTAGTTAAATCGTTCTCCATCCGAATACCGTTATCAAGATTTAACCCAGACTGTGGTCCTATACTCAAGAACATGACTATCCAACAGGATGTATCCTCTGCAGAGGGAGTACCATTTTCCACGAGTAACGGGATTACTCAGTCCCTCGGGACTAATTCCATCTACGGTCTTTTGATTGAAAACACGCCTGACCTGCACACACCAGCTTAACTCACCAGTGCCTGGAATTCACCCACGACACCTGCCAAGCAAAACTCTAAGTGGGGAGGCTACAACCTCGACGTAGCATGGGATCACAAAATTTATACCGCGCGCAAACTGGGGAAGCTATCCCCTTCGGCTACAACCGAAAACACCCATGCCCCCGGACCGAATGACAGGCTTTAATCCGTGGCCACGGGACCTTCATCACGGCCTCTCTGTACGGTGTGTGCTTTGGAAAGGGGTTGACAACCTACTGAACCATACCCTGTCCCCTGCAGGGACAAGTGGTGGTACCGACAAAAGGAAGCTACTGAACAAGACTCGGTCTACAACTGACTCAGGTGATCCAAGTATCCACCAACAATATTACCACTAGTGAAATAAATCACCACTCCTCGAGCCTCACCATGCTATGCCGGGCATACTCGTCACAACGAGGGATTAGGGACAAGCTCGTGTCTACCCAAGACCACGACTTTCCCGCTTCCTACCGGTGTGCAAGAGAAGCTCACGAGGGCGATACAAATCCTTAGGGTATCCATTGCTGGCCACAAACAATCTCCAAAGTGCACTCATGCACGAGACTACATCGATACATAAACTGTCACATCTACTCCAAGTCAAAAGGTGCTGTGATCGCATCAAAACACCACAACAAATATTATGCCAGAGTTCAGAAATGCTTGCCTTCAAGAGTATGCAAAGGATGCACTTATTGGAAGCTTTCCTTTTCCTCCAAAAATCCTATTTTGCAAAATACACAAATACAAATATTTCAAACACAGTACCAAAACCTGTCTCAAATATTTTTGAAATAAATCTTAAAATAAACTAGATGAAATTTGAGAGAGGTAGGAAAAAGAATCAACTCATTTGGAGTTTTATTTTAAAAGTTAAAGCCAGTCAAAGTTTGGTCAAATCTGTTTTTAAATAAAACCAGAAAAAAGGAAAACGCTTCAGCAGTAATATGCTTACGCAGCTGGGAAAACGCACTCGGGGGTTTGCGCCTCCACTTAAATAGAGAGAGGGCGCCGCACGGGTCGCTGGCAGTGGGTCCAGAGGGCCCACTGGTCAGGTTTGACCGTTCCTTCCCTCCTTCTCTTCTCTTCTGCCCGACGGGAGCGGGGCGCCGGCGATCGCCGGCGACGGACGGCGGCTCCTCGAGGGCATCTGCGGGCGGGGATGGAACGGCTAGACCGAGGCGGTCCTTTGGGTGGTTGAAGGGTCGGCGGAGGTGGAAGGAATCGCCGGCGGCGAGCTCCTCGGCGGGTGAAGGCTACGGTGGTGAAGTGACTATTGTGCTCCGGTGGTCTCCGATCGAGTTTGGGCAGCTGGGCAGCTCCGCAAGACTACGGGGAAGCTTCTGGTGGTGCTGGTTGGGCGAGAGGGTGGCCGGTTGCGACGAATCGCACCGGGGCTTGGCGGCGGCCGAGCTGGCCGGAGTTGAGGGAGACGGCCACCACAGGTCGATTCACTACGCGGGAAGCTCTACGAGGAGTGCCTGAAGTCGCGTGAGTGCTCGGAGGGGCTCGGGGACCCTTTATATAGCGCTCGAGGCAGGTTCCCGCGGTGGCAGAGGATAGGATCGCCGGCGACAGCCGTTGCTGTAGGTGCAGGGCATCTCAGTGGCGACGAAAGCGTGCCGACGAGCGAGGGGATAAGCACGAGCTATTCACAGGGGCAGCTGGCGTGCGCTGGTGGTTTGGGCGGCGCCGTCCGCGGCGGAATCCACTGCCGACGCCGGCGTGCCGCCAAGGGCGTGGCCAGCGGCGCAGCAGGGTGCCAGAGTGATCGTGGAGCAGGGGGCGACTAGTGCGCGGCTCAGCGATGCAGAGGGAGCCAGGGTCGGGTCGCGTCGCGTGCGGCAGTGCGGCGTGTCGGCGTAGTGCGCGCGCGTGCAAAACGTGCGCTCTGGGCGCGCCCAGAGCACGCACGGCAGGTGCTCGACGGAATGCCAGCGTGGTCTAGAGCGCGAGGGTGGAGCTGGCAAAGCACAGATCAAGGGTAGGGGTGGCTAGGAGCTCAGTGGACAAGGTTGTTGGGGCTGGGGTACAAGTCCACAATGCAAACCAGGGAGCTTGCCAAAAATGACTGTGCACACCAGGTGTTCGACAGAATGCCAGATGCACATAGGCAATTCTTGGAGTGGCCAAACTCTCTAGATCAGTGTCTCTTTAGACACAGAAGATGGTGGTGAGATTAGTTTGGCAAACACAGAGGGTTGATAATGCAAGCTTTGCAAAACTCCAGTTTTGGGCAGAAAGAAAAGGGGTTTAGAACATGCACTTCAAAGCCTCCAATGAGCCCAATCTCCTGGACTTAAGAGTTTGGTAGGGAGGGCTACAAGTAGGAGAAAGCTCAGGGTCACTAGAGCAAGGAAAAATATGGTTGCAGTACAAATCACCAATTTGGACCAGAAAGCAAAAGAGGTTGATCCACTCAAATTTTCCAAAGAACATCATTGGGTTTTTGCTTGAAGATGAATTGTATGCATCCACTGTCATCTCCAAACACTTGGAAGAATTTTTGAAGAAATATTTAAATGGGTTGCAGTGCAAAAGTGCCTACTGGACCAGATTGGAAAAATTGGTGTAGAGCTCAAAATCTCCAATGGCCAGAAGGTATGTTTGCATAAAAGTGATGTGGAAACATCACATGACATCCCCAAATTTTGGTGGAATTTTTAAAAGCATTTGTCAAGTGGTTGTAGTGCAAATAGGCCCCAAATGCAAAAGGAATCATTTTAAAGAAAGAAAGCTTTTTTGAATAAATAAATCTTGCAACATTTGAATCCGCTGATAAATAAAGGTTTTATTATGGAGAGAAATCAAGTCCAACAATACCCTTGAAGGTTTCTCCCACTAGAGGCAAAAATCCAAAATCACAAAAGGTAAAACTTGACAAATTGGAAAAGTTTTATTTCCTGGCAACATTTTAATAAACAAAATAAGGCCAAAAATTTTGGGTGTCACAGAAAATGAAACCAATTTCTACTTATTTTATAACTCCCCCAATCAATAGTGAACTGATTGAATCTAATGAATCTAATCAAGTTTCCGGTAAAAACATCCAAGCTCATGTTGTTCTTGATCCTGAAGTGTCTAATGAACAGACTGGTAATGAAGGATTTGATGCAAACATTTTACATGCTCCTGGTGATGAACATATAGTGTCTAATGAGGCATCTAATGCAAGCATTTTGCAAGCTCCCATTGAAGAATTTAGTGTCTAATGATGATCTGCTATGTTGAGAGAGACATAGAGATTTGCAGGCATTGATGACAAGCAAATTATAGTGCATTTTCATGGCTTGAGGAAACGTCGAGGCCATCTACGAGAAAGTCCCCGTATCATGACAGCATAGCATAAATACTTTTCTAATCTATTGTTTGAAACTATTGGCATACTTGTGCAGGATAGATATATTGATATGCAGTTTGCGCACTGGCTATAGGTGCAATTACACTTCGATATTTTCAGCCAGAGAACGAATAATTCAAGCAGGTACAAACCATGTTTGTAGTCCTTGTACACCATGTTGCCTTTTGTGTTTTTTGGTGCTTGCATCATTTAGTGTTTATAATCTGAACTACTTTGGATCATTAGTTGGTTTTCAAAGTGCATGTAGCTTCACATTTCTCAAGTTATGTTGATTTCCGGAGTGCAAGTGCCTTCGTATTTTTTAAGTTAAATGTTCGCCCCTGGTAACTTGAATTCGTGGATCCGCCACTGCACACAAATCATACACGAATGCCAGTACGAATTAAATGAAATGCAGGGACTTACGCTAGCTCGTTGTATAGACTCACTGCAGCTCTGCTTGCGCTTGGGATGTTCCATGTACAAGTCCATGTTACCACTTGCTTGGATGTGCAGGCCTTGCATTCCCCTCTGCATTTTTGACACGGCGAATGGCTGATCAAATAAGAGGAATTGACCTTGTTGTTGTACCGGAGGACAGATACATACAAGGTTATACGGGTGTGCATGATGTGTACCAGATCCCGTAGCGCCGTCATGCTTCGCTAAAAAATGGATTTGCTTGTTTCAGATGATATCTCCAGAAGAAATAAGAGTTAAAGTCATAGTTGGATAGGCGTGTAAGCTAAGAGAGCAGTGAAAGGATATCCAAACATCATCGGAACAATGCACAAGGGAGTGATGTGTGGATACCTAGTTCGGGCTGGCGTTTGGGCATGCTCGCCTAGCTAGAGTGCGGGTCACTTCAGAGCCGTCGAGGGTGATGCGCTGGCGTTGGCTGGCCGCGCATGGATGCAGATCTTGAGTGGCACCGGAGCACTACGATGCGGGACGAGACCGTTGGTGAAGCCCCAGCGGCCTCGGGGGGCGGAGGCGCGACGATGTGCTCGGTGAAGTAGCCTCGGTGAGCTGGGAGATGGTGTCAGTGAAGAGCACCTGATGCGGTGGAAGTCGGTGTCTGTGAGGCACGTCCGTTGCGGCGGCCGACGTTGTCGGTGGACCACCCGGTGCGGTGGACGAGGGCGTAGATGAGGTAGCTCCGGTGTGGTGGTGAAGCGCGACCGTCATCTTCGTCATCGTCGTCCGGCACAAAGGTGGGGAAAGAGATGAGACGAGGGGCGATTCAAACTTTGCTTGGGTTGGCAGTGAATTAGGGATTTGAGCAATCTGGGCGCGGAAGGTGACTGTGGTGAAGGGAGATTTTGCAGGGCTGGAATTGGGGCCGCCAGATATTTCAACCCGAAACGTGGAAGCGTGAACTTATTTTGTCGTCGTCCTTTTTGGGGGGGGGGAGGGGGAGGGAAAGAGGGGTGGGTTGCTGGGTGCTAAGCGTCCGTCCGACACACGCGACCACCACGACATGACCCTGGTCTGCCTGGTGCGCCTACATTTGAGAATGCAAACGAATCTTCTTTCATTTGCAAATGAATCTGTATGTATTACCATGCCCGTGTTTTCCTTGCAATAATTAGTTATTCGAAACGAGATACTATAAATTAATCAATGAGGAGTTATTTGAAAAAACAATAGAAACGGTATCCACGGTATCCACGCTAACGTGGATTAGAGTGTGTGTCACATAATTAGTTATTTGAATTAGAGTGTGTGTCACATAGCGATCTCCAATTCTAACGTGGATTTTGCATTTCACTATATCCACGCTAATTTTTAATACAAATTCATATGTATATGATGAACACGACGGTAGTGAGAAAACTTTTGGATGGATTCAAACATATGACCTACAAAATAGCACAACAAATCGAGTCAATGTCAACTTTTCGAAACCTAGTATGGCACGAATTCGAATAATTACCCATATGCATGGTCCTCAGTTCAAATCTTACAATGTACACCGAATTGAAACATCGATATTAAGTCTTGTACTATCTACATTCAAATGTTGTTTTTAGTCCCCCCGCCCCGCACACACGCTACATACTTCCTGTATCGGTCAATCTTCCTCTCCTAACCATCTTAGGAAGCTATCGGTTTCCAACATACATCCATTCTTTCTCTCCATGTTTCGATCTCTAACTCTCTCAACTACACAACCCCCTTTTTCCACTCTGTTACGAAATGTATTTACCTCACAGACCCGCCATTCCACCCCATGCCGAGCTCTCTCTCTCTCTCCCTCTCCCTCTCACCCTCTCGCGCTAAATACATGCATTGCCTATCTAGCCCCCCAACCTCTCGTGCGCACGCATGCACGTTGTCTATCTAGGTCACTCCCTCGAGACTGTCTCAGTCTTTCTTCCGCACGGCGGGCCACACTCGCTCAATCTCGCTCTCTTTATCTGAGTCTCGTTTAACCTCGTTTTCTTTCACACACAAATGATATATCTCCCTGTTCGGGCATCGATCGACACACTCTATACTCTCTCACGCAGATTGTCTATCTAGGTCAGTCCATCGAAGCCGCCCCCACTCTTTCGACCTCATGGCGGGCCACGCACTCTCTCTCTCTCCCCCCTCTCTCTCTCCCTCTCTCTCTTTCTCTCTTTGTATGTCTCGATTGACCTCGCTCTTTCTCGGAAAAAACGATATATCACCATGTTTGAGCCCAGTTCGACTTATTCACATTGTATACTCTCTCACGCACATTGCCTATCTAGGTCACTCTCTCCAACCCGTCTCACTCTTTCGATCGCACAACGACCCTATGTGATCGATTGACCTTGCTTCCTCCCACACAAAAAATATATCTACACGTCTGTGACTGGATCATCTCTCAAGCTCTATCTTACAGCCCTCGCCCTTTCCAAAAGCTCAATCGGACAATATCTCTCCAGAGCATATATATTTGTTCAATGAATGTCGGACCACACTCACTTTGTCTCTCTTTCTATATGTCTCTCGATTGACCTCGCTTTCTCACGCCGTATCTTCAGCACATTGAAGTTACCTCTCCATCCCTCGCAAAGCCGGAGCTATTTACATTGCGAGGGGCACTCCAACCTTAGATTAATTTGTGTAGGCATTTATTCTGGTCGGTTTAGATTATATTTTCGTAGCATTCTGCCCACAACTACTCAAAACACCGTTGCAACCCCCGCAACTCCCCTAGTTGATTTCCCTCTGGCTCGGTCATTGCTCTCTCGCACGTCATTTCTCGCCTTCAACGTCGCACCATGGTATTATTGCGAAAAACTCTGTTGTTCTCTTTAATTATTATAAATAAGCTACAAAACTACACACCGATAGTCCACTTGGAATGGAACAAATTTCGACCCACAAATTAAAGTGCTACAAACTACACACCCCACATGTCATGAAACAAATTTGGACCCATATACAAATTAAAAAAAATAAAGGACGAGGATCGAACATGTGACCAGGGCCTTCAAGCCGCACGTCAATAGGCAACATACGTAGAACAGCAATGTTTGTTGTACCTCCCTTTGTTCACATAATGTTTTTATATTACCACAGCCTATTTAATTGACAACATGTAATATTATTTTTAGTACTATTCGCCTTCACTTACTGGTGGGTTCCATGTGTGCTCTCTCATTCTCTCCTCCCCTTCAACATTTAGACGCACGAGCAAACACGAAGAACTCGCGGGCAATGTTGCCGTTGACCATATCTGGACGCGTTCACAAGTTACGGCACCAGTTTCACGTGCTAGCAGCACTAGTCAGTGTGTACGTGCAATGCACGTTAATTTGGAAGTATATTAAGTGCATGCGGATATTAAGTAGGATATTATTTGCGTGTGTGATTAGCACTATTTTTGGCATGAAATTAACTGCACGCTAAACGTCTTGAGCGCTCGACATTGAAGCAGTCTAGGTCGTTGGATGACAAGGAATACATGTGGCTTGATGAAATTTTATATTTAATTTGATACGGCTCTAGCAGAACATTCAATTGATCAAACCAAAGATTTCGTTCAGTTTGACTCCGACTTTAAATTATACGACGATCGATCTAAAATAAACGTAAATGATAAACGTTCAGATTTTAAGCATGGCAATCCGAACGTTTTTCATGGCAAATTTAGATTACGCGGCGACGGCGGGGGCGTCTTGCGGTGGGATGCGGCTCCTCTGCCGTGCTCTGTGTGTCGTCGGGCCACTGACCGACGGCGACGGCGGCGCCTTGCGCCATTGTTGGCGTACTCCTGGACGTTGGCCTAGCTTCAAGGAAGGCCAAAATGTTCTGGACTTCGGAGCGAGTCAACTGGCGGGAGGAGGCGACTGGCGTTGGTGCAAGGAAGCGGTCGACGGCGGCCATCCATGCCGCTGAGGGGGGGCACTCGCACCCGCGCGGGGACAGGCGGTGTCAACGGCGCGGCGGAGACATTCGTGTGCACGGGCACCGGCACGAGCGCGCACGTCAGTGCACGCGCAGGCGCATGCGCGGGCAGGTGCACAGACACCGGCACAGGCGTGCGCGTCAGTGCACGCGCAGGCGCATGCGCTGGCAGGTGCACGGGCACGTGAAAGTCGGCGGGGACCTCATGGAACCCTGTGGCATCAAGCTCAGCGACAATGTGCGGCTCCCAGCCCATCAATGCCACGGGGATGGGCGCTGGCGCAGTCGGGCGACGGGAGCCGGAACGGGAGCGGGGACAGGCGCGGCATCTTCCCGCAAGGCCAGTTCAAGCTCGTCCCAAAGCGCCTTATGTTCTTGAGACTCCGGCTGGGTGTCTTCCTCAGGAAACTGGAAGACTAAGGGCAGACCATCGTGATGCGGCATGGCGTACGTTTAGGTCAGGCTGGTTGGAGGTAGACGATAGGAGAATCGGAGAGGAAGAGAGAAGATTGTAGCGATACCGGGTAGTGCGGGGTTGATTTTAAACTGCGGCGCCGGCGACATTAAAAGTGGGAGCAGTTGGGACGAAGGTGGGCGGCGGAGCCTGGTCAAAGGGCTTGCCTCCCGGTGCGCCTGCACAGCGGTCTGCTCGCACGCCTCCCTGTCAGCCGGCGCAGCGGTCTGCTCGCACGCCTCCCGTCGACTCACATGCTTGCTCGGACGGCACCTGCCGATGAGAAGCGGGACTCGTGGCGGCACGTAAACACCCACGGTTTCAATAATGAAAGCGTTCACCTTAATGTGACGGGTCTTTGTTCCAAAATACCTTGGCTCTTCATTTGTGCAACTTGTCATAAGCAGCTTGTCTCAAAATTGAAGAAAAAAATTACGAAGTAATATTTGTGCGATATCACGTGACCATGCTCAGTTTCAAGAATTTATGGTCACTTTTGGATTTTCTGAAATTTAAGATCTAGGATTTGAAACAATACCATAACCTGCATCATGCAATAAATTTTCAAGCCATACATCTGTCCCGTTATATTTCTTAAGAAAGGATTTGGTCAAACATTTTGCTTAGTTAGACTTCAGACAAGTTATATATGCAGAGCAAAAGGATAATCCCTCCGTACCAGTGCATTGTCTGATATATTAACTCAAGTACTAGGCACGAACAAACGGGCTCAATTCTGTGCTCATCCAGGTGTAGTAGTAGCAGTACTAGGCAATGCAGTTGACGGGTGACCTTGGCGAGCGGCGACCGAGGGAATTGAACCGTGCTCGGCACGGTAGGTAACGTTGTCTAGTTACTAAAGCATCCCTCTGTTGTTCATCGGTAGTCATTATGGACCGGGGACATGAGGGGAATTTCCTAGGGCTGGAATTCTGGCCGCCAGATATTTCGACTCAAAACGCGGAGGCTCGACTGGTTGGGGTTGCCTAATGTGCGTACCACGCACGCCACCAGAAGGACACGAGCCCGGTTTTTTTATTTTTTATTCTTTTAGGATCAACACGAGCCAAGGTCTGGCTGGTACGCCGTTGGGTCCTACCATTCGAGAATACGAAAGGAACCTTTTAAATTGCCAGACGAATCTATGTGTATTACAATGCCCGTATTTTCCTTGCAAATACTAATCTCAACGTGGTAATTGATTTATGACGAGTTGTTGAATTAGAGTGAGTTTGTGATATAGTGATCTCAACGTGGATTTCACATTTCATGGTATCCCTGGTAAGTTTTTCAATGCAAATTCAAATTTAAAAGATGAACAATATGGTGGTGAGAAAACTTTGTATGTATCAAGCATATGACCCCACACACACACACACACACACACACACACACACACACACACACATACACACACACACACACACAGACACCCACACACGAACACAACAACAATCCAATAAGTATGGTGCATCTATTTTTCCAAACCATGCGTGTATGACACGAATTCAAAAATACTCCTTCTGTTCCTAAATATTAGTCTTTTAGAGATTTCAACAAGTGACTACATACGGAGCAAGAGTGAATCTACACTCTAAAATATGTCTATATACATCCGTATGTGCCAGTCCACTTGAAATATCTAAAAAGACTAATATTTAGGGATGAAGGGAGTAAAATTTAAGACATGCATGGTCCTCAATTTAATATTTAAAACGAACATGAAACTGAAACATGAATATTAAGTCTAGTACTATAGTACATGCAAATGTTGTGTTTAATTAGGCGGAGCTATGATTGTCGGGGGTCACCCCCTCGACCTTAGATAAAATTGTGAAGCTCTGTTTAGGGTTGTTTATATTATATTTGTCCCCACCCTCCCAACCACCAATTGGTTGTGCACCCCCACCCCTCCTCCCCGGGAGAATATCATGTGCCCCCATACCTTAGATGCTATATGCCGATACGAGTTGCTTGGAGCTTGTAGATCTGAGATATAGCAGCTCACATGATGTCTTAATATTTTTACAGGAAACCTTGATGAGTTTGAGAATTGCACACAATTTGTACAAAAACTACTCAGATGCCCTTGGATCCCATATCCAACGACCTCGAAGCTCGTATCACTGTAGCATCTAAGATGAAGGAGGACATCATATTCTCCTGTATGTAAGAATATCATGTGCTACCACACCTTAGATGCTTTGGTGATACAAGCTCTTCGGAGCCGTTGGATTTGTGACCCAACACCTCCTCGGTGGTTCAAATGGTTTTTTGCAGAAAAGCCCCCAAAGAGTTCGGCCACTGCTTACAAGCACAAAGACTGCTCAGATGCCATTGGATCTCAGATCAAATGACCTCGAAGCTTGTATCACCGTAGCATCCAATCTGCGAGAGCACCTTATGTTTTATCGCACGGAAGAATATGAGGTGCTCCCGCACCGTAGATTCTATGGTGATACGAGTTCACGGAGATCTAACGGCCCACAGTAGGAGGTTTGAATGTTTTTGCAATATACGGCTGAGAGAGTTTGGGAATTGCGCAGAAAGTACAAGTACTATGCATGTGCCATCTGATCACTGATTATACGACCTAGATGCTCATATCACCGTAGAGGGTAATTAAGCTACGGGGAGCACCTAATATGAGCAACGGGCAGCCGTTGGATCCAAGATGCAGCGGCACACACGAGGCCTGAATGTTTTATTTGCAAAAAAACCTTTGGAGTGTTTGGAAATTGTGCATAATTACAAAGACTACTCCCAAGCCATTGGATCTCACTTCCAACGGTGTAAAAACTTGTATCACCATAGCATCTAAGCTACGGGGTGGATGTGATATTCTATGCCGCTGTCATTTTTGTTCGTAAACTTGCAAAATACGTGTAACTTGTGCCGTTACTTGTCTAACTGCGCAAAGTGTTTGTTCCAAAAAACTATCCTATATTGAAATATCGAAACAACACACGGGGGTCCCACTTGTCATTAATCAAATTTGGATCTAAAACTAACAAATCTAAAAGACGAGATTCGAACTGGCAACCTGGACTACAAAGCGTAAGTCGATAGCCTGAAACAACAACGGTTGTTGGCTTTGTCCCATAACTTGATTTTATACAGTATTACGTTGAGTAGAGTAGAGGGAGTGCCTCGTCAACACGTGCATGACCGTTGACTCACTTACTGGTGGGTCCCAGGTCTGCGATATCTCTCTTCTCTCCATCATCTAACCTTTTCACGAGCACACACGAAGAGCGGCGCTAGCTTGCCGTGGAGTTATTACAACTAAAAAAAGATCGGAAAATAGAAGAATCGCCTAGAACAAGAGACGTTGTGGCTGGTCGAGACGGAGCTAGCCACACCTATCCTCCGTGCCATGTTAGCATGATGAAGCTGTGTGGCTAGTGTGGTGTTTTCGACCGACTAGCTGGGTCCCGAGGTCGAACCATAGGTACTACGTCTGATACAGTAAATTTTTAGACGCACATTTTCCTCCGTGCCGAGACATGGCACACCCTACTGCGCGGTTTCGGGGTCCTCCTAAGTGGTGCACGCATATATTCTTCCTGACGTGGGACACCCTACCGCGCGTTTTCGCCGAAGAAAGTAAATGAGTCATCAAATCACGAAAGACCACTTTTCCTGCCGAGTACATCAGTGAAGCACAGTGGCTAGCTAGTTGGGCTAGTTCGACCGATTAGCTAGGCCGCCGCCACATTTGTTTTTTCACCCCTTTTTTATCTACTTGCCGGCATGTAAATTTAAATATCCACCGCGGCGTTGCTCTGGTGTTTGAGTGCGGCAGGATTTTTAATTTTTTGATTGATGGGAGCAGGCGTGTGATACGTGTCCAACGTATCTATAATTTTTGATTTTTCCATGCTATATTATATTCTGTTTTGGATGTTTAATGGGGTTCCATGCTATATTATATTCTGTTTTGGATGTTTAATGGGCTTTATTATACACTTTTATATTATTTTTGGGACTAGCCTATTAACTGGAGGCCCAGCCCAAATTGCTGTTTTTTTGCCTATTTCAGTGTTTCGCAGAAAAAGAATATCAAACGGAGTCCAAACGGAACGAAACCTTCGGGAACGTGATTTTCGTAACAAACGTGATCCAGAGGACTTGGAGTCTACGTAAAGCAATCAACGAGGAGAGCACGAGGCAGGGGGCGCGCCTACCCCCCTGGGCGCGCCCTCCACCCTCGTGGGGCCCATGTTGCTCCACGGACGTACTTCTTCCTCCTATATATACCTACGTACCCCCAAACCATCAGAGGCGTTCACGAAAACCTAATTCCACCGCCGCAACCTTCTGTACCCGTGAGATCCCATCTTGGGGCCATTTCCGGCGTCCTGCCGGAGGGGGCATTGATCACGGAGGGCTTCTACATCAACACCATAGCCTCTCCGATGATGTGTGAGTAGTTTACCTCAGACCTTCGGGTCCATAGTTAGTAGCTAGATGGATTCTTCTCACTCTTTGGATCTCAATACAAAGTTCTCCTGGATTCTCTTGGAGATCTATTCGATGTAATCTTCTTTTGTGGTGTGTTTGTCGGGACCGATGAATTGTGGGTTCATGATCAAGTTTATCTATGAACAATATTTGAATCTTCTCTGAATTCTTTTATGTATGATTGGTTATCTTTGCAAGTCTCTTCGAATTAGCAGTTTGGTTTGGCCTACTAGATTGATCTTTCTTGCAATGGGAGAAGTGCTTAGCTTTGGGTTCAATCTTGCGGTGTCCTTTCCCAGTGACAGCAGGGGCAGCAAGGCACGTATTGTATTGTTGCCATCGAGGATAACAAGATGTGCTTTATATCATATTGCATGAGCTTATCCCTCTACATCATGTCATCTTACTTAAAGCGTTACTCTGTTCTTATGAACTTAATACTCTAGATGCATGCTGGATAGCGGTCGATGTGTGGAGTAATAGTAGTAGATGTAGGCAGGAGTCAGTCTACTTGTCACGGACATGATTCCTATATACATGATCATACCTAGATATTCTCATAACTATGCTCAATTCTATTAATTGCTCGACAGTAATTTGTTCACCCACCTTAATACTTATGCTCTTGAGAGAAGCCACTAGTGAAACCTATGGCCCCCGGGTCTATTCTCCATCATATTAATCTTCCAACACTTAGCTATTTCCATTGGCTTTTATTTTACTTTGCATCTTTACTTCTCTTTATCATCAAAATACCAAAAAATATTATCTTATCATATCTATCAGATCTCACTCTCATAAGTGGCCGTGAAGGGATTGACAACCCCTTTATCGCGTTGGTTGTGAGGTTCTTATTTGTTTGTGTAGGTGCGAGGGACTTGTGCGTGGTCTCCTACTGGATTGATACCTTGGTTCTCAAAAACTGAGGGAAATACTTACGCTACTTTACTGCATCACCCTTTCCTCTTCAAGGGAAAACCAACGCAGTGCTCAAGAGGTAGCAAGAAGGATTTCTGGTGCCGTTGCCGGGGAGATTCAAGCCAAGTCAAGTCAAGACAAGACATACCAAGTACCCATCACAAACTCTTATCCCTCGCATTACATTATTTGCCATTTGCCTCTCGTTTTCCTCTCCCCCACTTCACCCTTGCCGTTTTATTCGCCCTTCTTCCGTTCAATCTTGTGTTACCATGTGCCTTCTTTTTGCTTGTATATTCGCTTGCTAAGAGTTTATGGATCCTCATCCACTTGCTAATCTATTTAAGAGATCCAATTATGATGAACCTATTGCTAGTGAGTTGAGTGCACTAGATTAGCTTTATGAGGTTTTGCTTGAAATTCATGAATTTGAAAATTGTGATGAAGTACTTTATGAAGCGATTCATGATAGATCTTTGAATAAAAAGCATGATTTCAATGATTTTATTATAAATTCTATTTATGTAAATTATGCTAATAATATGCAAAACCCTAAGCTTGGGGATGCTAGTTTTGCTATGTCCTCTACTTGTTGCAATGATCATGATTGGGGTGATTCTTCTTACGATCTTGAAAATTTACTTACTCCCCATGATGAATATGAGATTGATAATAATGTTTGCAATAATATTGAAAGTGGGTTTGGAAGAGTGTCAACTTTAGATCCCACATATTTGGAAAATGTTCAATCTTATGAATTTTTTGATAAAAGTGGGTTTGGAGAGGTCATGACTTTAGTTAATATTGATCCCACTATTTTGGAAGAGTGTCAACTTCGCATGCAGGATCATGTTGAAAATATTTTATGTGATAGCTATTTTGTTAAATTTGCTTATGATCCCACATGTAATTATTATGAGAGAGGAAAATATGGTTGTAGAAATTTTCATGTTGCTAAATTACCTCTCGTTATGTTGAGATCGCTATTGTTTCTTTCCTCTTCCTTGCATATGCTAGTTTTTGCTTGCTATGATAATTTGTTTGCCTATAAGATGCCTAGGAATAGAAATTATGTTAGACTTAGATGTGTTTTTCATATGCTTTATGATGGTCTCTTTGTGCTTCAATTCTTGTCTTTCATGTGAGCATCATCGAAATTATCAATGCCTAGCTAGGGGCGTTAAACGATAGCGCTTGTTGGGAGGCAACCCAATTTTATTTAAGTTTTTGCTTTTTTGCTTCTGTTTAGGAATAAATCTTTGATCTAGCCTCTGGTTAGATTTGTTTTTATGTTTTAATTAGTGTTTGTGCCAAGTTAAACCTATAGGATCTTCTTGGATGATAGTTATTTGATCTTGCTGAAAATTCCAGAAACTTTCTGTTCACGAAAACAATTGTTAAAAATCACCGGCACGTGATAAAATACTGATTCCAATTGCAGTAGATCAATAAAAAAATTGTCTAGGTCTTCCTATTTTGGTAGATTTTCTGAGTTCCAGAAGTTTGCGTTAGTTACAGATTACTACAGACTGTTCTGTTTTTGACAGATTCTGTTTTTCGTGTGTTGTTTGCTTATTTTGATGAATCTATGGCTAGTAAAATAGTTTATAAACCATAGAGAAGTTGGAATACAGTAGGTTTAACACCAATATAAATAAAGAATGAGTTCATACAGTACTTTGAAGTGGTGTTTTGTTTTCTTTCGCTAGCGGAGCTCACGAGATTTTCTGTTAAGTTTTGTGTTGTGAAGTTTTCAAGTTTTGGGTAAAAGATTTGATGGATTATGGAACAAGGAGTGGAAAGAGCCTAAGCTTGGGGATGCCCATGGCACCCCAAGATAATCTAAGGACACCTAAAAGCTAAAGCTTGGGGATGCCCCGGAAGGCATCCCCTCTTTCGGCTTCGTCCATCGGTAACTTTACTTGGAGCTATATTTTTATTCACCACATGATATGTGTTTTGCTTGGAGCGTCTTGTATAATTTGAGTCTTTGTTTTTTAGTTTACCACAATCATCCTTGCTGTACACACCTTTTGAGAGAGACATACATGATTCAGAATTTGTTAGAATACTCTATGTGCTTCACTTATATCTTTTGAGCTATATAGTTTTTGCTCTAGTGCTTCACTTATATCTTTTAGAGCACGGTGGTGGATTTGTTTTATAGAAACTATTGTTCTCTCATGCTTCACTTATATTATTTTGAGAGTCCTACAAAACAGCGTGGTAATTTGCTTTAATTATGATAGGCATCCAAGATTAAAAAAAATCTTCTTATGAGTGTGTTGAATACTATGAGAAGTTTGATGCTTGATAATTATTTTGAGATATGAAGATGGCAATATTAGAGTCATGCTAGTTGAGTAGTTGTGAATTTGAGAAATACTTGTGTTAAAGTTTGTGATTCCCGTAGCATGCACGTATGGTGAACCGTTATGTGATGAAGTCGGAGCATGATTTATTTATTGATTGTCTTCCTTATGAGTGGCAGTTAGGGACGAGCGATGGTCTTTTCCTACCAATCTATCCCCCTAGGAGCATGCGCGTAATACTTTGCTTCGATAACTTGTAGATTTTTCCAACAAGTATATGAGTTCTTTATGACTAATGTTGAGTCCATGGATTATACGCAATCTCATCCTTCCACTATTGATAGCTTCTCTAATACCGCGCACATTTTGCCGGTATCATACACCCACCATATACCTTCCTCAAAACAGCCACCATACCTACCTATTATGGCATTTCCATAGCCATTCCGAGATATATTGCCATGCAACTTACCACCGTTCCATTTACTATGACACGCTCCATCATTGTCATATTGCTTTGCATGATCATGTAGTTGACATCGTATTTGTGGCAAAGCTACCATTCATAATTGTTTCATACATGTCACTCTTGATTCATTGCATATCCCAGTACACCGCCGGAGGCATCCACATAGAGTCATATTTTGTTCTAAGTTTTGAGTTGTAATTCTTGAGTTGTAAAGAAAATAAAAGTGTGATGATCATCATTATTAGAGCATTGTCCCAAGTGAGGAAAGGATGATGGAGACTATGATTCCCCCATAAGTCGGGATGAGACTCCGGACTAAATAAAAAAAATGATGATATAAAAAGAGAGAAGGGACAATGCTACTATCCTTTTACCACACTTGTGCTTCATAGTAGCACCATGATCTTCATGATAGAGAGTCTCTTATGTTGTCACTTTCATATACTAGTGGGAAATTTTCATTATAGAACTTGGCTTGTATATTCCAATGATGGTCTTCCTCAAGATGCCCTAGGTCTTCGTGAGCAAGCGAGTTGGATGCACACCCACTTAGTTTCTTTTGTTGAGCTTTCATATACCTATAGCCCTAGTGCATCCGTTGCATGGCAATCCCTACTCACTCACATTGATATCTATTAATGGGCATCTCCATAGCCCGTTGATATGCCTAGTTGATGTGGACTATCTTCTCCTTTTTGTCTTCTCCACAACCACCATTCTATTCCACATATAGTGCTATGTCCATGGCTCACGCTCTTGTATTGCGTGAAGATTGAAAAGTTTGAGAACACCAAAAGTATGAAACAATTTCTTGGCTTGTCATCGGGGTTGTGCATGATTAAATACTTTGTGTGATGAAGATAGAGCATAGCCAGACTATATGATTTTGTAGGGATAACTTTCTTTGGCCATGTTATTTTGAGAAGACATAATTGCTTAGTTAGTATGCTTGAAGTATTATTATTTTATGTCAATATTAAACTTTTGTCTTGAATCTTTCGGATCTGAACATTCATACCACAATTAAGAGAATTACATTGAAAATTATGCCAAGTAGCATTCCACATCAAAAATTCTGTTTTTATCATTTACCGACGAGCAGGAATTAAGCTTGGGGATGCTTGATACGTCTCCAACGTATCTATAATTTTTGATTGTTCCATGCTATATTATATTCTGTTTTGGATGTTTAATGGGCTTTATTATACACTATTATATTATTTTTGGGACTAACCAATTAACCGGAGGACCAGCCCAAATTGCTATTTTTTTTGCCTATTTCAGTGTTTCGCAGAAAAAGAATATCAAACGGAGTCCAAACGGAATTTCGGGAACGTGATTTTCGGAACAAACGTGATCCAGAGGACTTGGAGTCTATGTAAAGAAATCAACGAGGAGAGCACGAGGCAGGGGGGCGCGTGATACGTCTCCAACGTATCTATAATTTATGAAGTATTCATGCTATTATATTATCCATCTTGGATGTTTTATGGGCTTTACTATGCACTTTTATATTACTTTTGGGACTAACCTATTGACCCAGAGCCCAGTGCCAGTTCCTGTTTTTTCCCTTGTTTCAGTGTTTCGAAGAAAAGGAATATCAAACGGAGTCGAAACGGAATGAAACCTTCTGGAGAAGTTATTTTTGGAAGGAAAGCAACTCGGGAGACTTGGAGTCCACGTCAAGAAAGCAACAAGGAAGGCACGAGGCAGGGGGTGCGCCCACCCCCCTGGGCGCGCCCTCCACCCTCGTGGGCCCGTCGTGGCTCCCCTGACGTATTTCTTCCGCCTATATATATATATATATATCCATATACCCTAAAACGATCGGGAAACAGAATAGATCGGGAGTTCCGCCGCCGCAAGCCTCTGTAGCCACCAAAAACCAATCGGGACCCTGTTCCAGCACCCTGCCGGAGGGGGGAACCCTCACCGGTGGCCATCTTCATCATCCCGGCGCTCTGCATGACGAGGAGGGAGTAGTTCACCCTCGGGGCTGAGGGTATGTACCAGTAGCTATGTGTTTGATCTCTCTCTCTCGTGTTCTTGATTCGGCATGATCTTGATGTATCGCGAGCTTTGCTATTATAGTTAGATCTTGTGTTGCTTCTCCCCCTCTACTCTCTTGTAATGGATTGAGTTTTCCCTTTGAAGTTATCTTATTGGATTGAGTCTTTAATGATTTGAGAACACTTGATGTATGTCTTGCCGTGCTTATCTGTGGTGACAATCGGATATCACGTGATTCACTTGATGTATGTTTTGGTGATCAACTTGCGGGTTCCGCCCATGAACCTATGCATAGGGGTTGGCACACGTTTTCGTCTTGACTCTCCAGTAGAAACTTTAGGGCACTCTTTGAGGTTCTATGTGTTGGTTGAATAGATGAATCTGAGATTGTGTGATGCATATCGTATAATCATACCCACGGATACTTGAGGTGACATTGGATTATCTAGGTGACATTAGGGTTTTGGTTGATTTGTGTCTTAAGGTATTATTCTAGTACGAACTCTAGGGCTGTTTGTGACACTTATAGGAATAGCCCAACGGATTGATTGGAAAGAATAACTTTGAGGTGGTTTCGTACCCTACCATAATCTCTTCGTTTGTTCTCCGCTATTAGTGACTTTGGAGTGACTCTTTGTTGCATGTTGAGGGATAGTTATATGATCCAATTATGTTATTATTGTTGAGAGAACTTGCACTAGTGAAAGTATGAACCCTAGGCCTTGTTTCAACGCATTGCAATACTGTTTGTGCTCACTTTTATCCTTAGTTACCTTGCTGTTTTTATAATTTCAGATTACAAAAACCTATATCTACCATCCATATTGCACTTGTATCACCATCTCTTCGCCGAACTAGTGCACCTATACAATTTACCATTGTATTGGGTGTGTTGGGGATACAAGAGACTCTTTGTTATTTGGTTGCAGGGTTGCTTGAGACAGACCATCTTCATCCTACGCCTCCCACGGATTGATAAACCTTAGGTCATCCACTTGAGGGAAATTTGCTACTGTCCTACAAACCTCTGCACTTGGAGGCCCAACAACGTCTACAAGAAGAAGGTTGCGTAGTAGACATCAGCGCGCCTACACCCCCAGGCGCGCCCTCCACCCTCGTGGGGCCCATGTTGCTCCACCGACGTACTTCTTCCTCCTATATATACCTACGTACCCCCAAACCATCAGAGGCGTCCACGAAAACCTAATTCCACCGCCGCAACCTTCTGTACCCGTGAGATCCCATCTTGGGACCTTTTCCGGCGTCCTGCCGGAGGGGGCATTGATCACGGAGGGCTTCTACATCAACACCATAGCCTCTCCGATGATGTGTGAGTAGTTTACCTCAGACCTTCGGGTCCATAGTTATTATCTAGATGGCTTCTTCTCTCTCTTTGGATCTCAATACAAAGTTCTCCTGGATTCTCTTGGAGATCTATTCGATGTAATCTTCTTTTGCGGTGTGTTTGTCGGGACTGATGAATTGTGGGTTTATGATCAAGTTTATCTATGAACAATATTTGAATCTTCTCTGAATTCTTTTATGTATGATTGGTTATCTTTTCAAGTCTCTTCGAATTATCAGTTTGGTTTGGCCTACTAGATTGATCTTTCTTGCAATGGGAGAAGTGCTTAGCTTTGTGTTCAATCTTGCGGTGTCCTTTCCCAGTGACAGCAGGGGCAGCAAGGCATGTATTGTATTGTTGTCATCGAGGATAACAAGATGGGGTTTATATCATATTGCATGAGTTTATCCCTCTACATCATGTCATCTTACGTAAAGTGTTACTCTGTTCTTATGAACTTAATACTCTTGATGCATGCTGGATAGCGGTCGCTGTGTGGAGTAATAGTAGTAGATGCGGGTAGGAGTCGGTCTACTTGTCACGGACGTGATGCCTATATACATGATCATACCTAGATATTCTCATAACTATGCTCAATTCTATCAATTTCTCGACAGTAATTTGTTCACCCACCGTAATACTTATGCTCTTGAGAGAAGCCACTAGTGAAACCTATGGCCCCCGGGTCTATTCTCCATCATATTAATCTTCCAACACTTAGCTATTTCCATTGCCTTTTATTTTACTTTGCATCTTTATTTCTCTTTATCATAAAAATACCAAAAATATTATCTTATCATATGTATCAGATCTCACTCTCGTAAGTGACCGTGAAGGGATTGACAACCCCTTTATCGCGTTGGTTGCGAGGTTCTTATTTGTTCGTGTAGGTGCGAGGGATTTGTGCGTGGTCTCCTACTGGATTGATACCTTGGTTCTCAAAAACTGAGGGAAATACTTATGCTACTTTACTGCATCACCCTTTCCTCTTCAAGGGAAAACCAACGCAGTGCTCAAGAGGTAGCAGCGCGACAGGATTTTTAATTTTTTGATTGACGGGAGCAGGCGCGGCAGCAATTAGTCACGATGACTCCGCTTGTAAAACCCACTGCTCCCTGATGTGAGAAGTCGTCGACTGGTGTTTTACCATGGTGAAAACAAAAAGATTCCCCGCTCCTCGGCTGGCTCCCTGCGCCTTCCCGTAGATTGCATTGCCTTTCAGCCGTTTCGCCCCCTGCATTACCAATGTCGTGCGCCTCGAGAAGCAGAGGGACTTCCGTGGTGTTTAGGCGCCCTCTGCATGGGCATGTCCATGTCTCGGTGCAACATGACCGTTGGATCGAACTCAGACGGTGCAGATCAGTCACTATAGCACAAAGCGTGTGGGTGTGTTTGGTTGCATTCTCATCTCAATATACTCCTCTGTCTAGGTGTGTAAGTCACCTTACGAAAACCAAATAATCCCAAAACACTTAGGCACGGTACATTAACTCCCTCCCTGTTTCTTGTTTTGTGACATATCAACCAATAAGAGACGTGGGCCGTGCACTTTCAATGACTTGAGACTAATAAACATGACATGCAGTGGTTAGTTCATTGCATGCAATGCTATTAATTAGCAAAAAGACATTAAGTGTTCTCGTTTTCCTCTCCGCCTTGGTCACAGTGCACAACATGACCGTTGGAGCAAACTCAGACGGTGCAGATCGGTCACTGTAGCACAAAGCGTGTGGGTGTGTTTGGTTGCATTCTCATCTCAATATAGTTGTTTCCTCTTCGTGTATTTGTGTTAACCTACTAGTGTGGACTCATGCACCCTTCATGCACTCTGCCAAACACCCAAAAGTGGGTCGAGAAGGGAACTTTTGCTCCCATCCCGTGCACCCTTCATACACCCTGCCTAACACTATTCGTGCTTCATATGGTTCATGTTTCGTGGAGTACTGTAGCACCATACTCTCCGTGCGCTGTAGACCTAGGTCTGTTAACATTGATCTCACCGTTCATTCTCGACCGGACAATCGAGAAAGCGGTACTATGTTACTACATTACTATTCATATAGTTGACATGCTCACAACATCATTTGTTGTCGTCATATCTTACTACACTAGCAACAAGATTATGTAGTACTGACGTATGAACCACTGCACATGCCTAGTAGTAGGAGCACTGTGTATGTTCAAGTGGCTGCCGTGTTTCGCACTCCTCCGTCGTAAGAGTGGAAACGCTTGCTGTAATCATTTTTTTCTTCAGAAGAACAGTGGACACGCTCTACTGTGCGGATCCTCCTCTAGCCATGCACTAAATTACTCACTTCTGCCGCCGTGTGGGACAGCCAGCATCGGGGTCCACCAGCCATGCACTAAATTACTCCGTAGTAGAGTGACGGTAGACTACACCGATCGAAGTGCCGTAGTAATGCCCAATGAGCCGTCAAATCACAAAACACCCTCCTTTCCAGCAGTAAGTTGGACGGACGAAGCAACCATCAGTTCACTCTTCTCTCTCAGCTTCCTCTCTTCCCAACCCTCGCTTCTCCCTCATCTTGTTCCTCATTTCTTCAAGAAAACCCCAACCTGCTTCTGCCATTGTTCTTCTCTCCCAAAGAAGGAAAGGTGAGCGCATCAATGGTGTTGATTCTGGCCAAGGCCCGGTCTTGCAACCCCGAGACTGATCCTATAACTCCCTCTATTTTCTTCTTTTGGGTTTGTGATTATGGTTTCTTTTCTTTTATTTCTATTTGACAGTTTCTTGATGGACGCTGGAGCACCGGCCGAAGTGATGGCTATGGCCAAAACCGTCGAGGCTCATGGTACGAAGAAGCGCAAGCACCCCGCCGAGACTACCGCAGACAAGATCAAAGCCATCACCCTGTCCAAGCCCCCCTCTCCGAGACCCCTCATTAAGCAAGTCCAGGTAATATCTCTTCTTCACGATCTTTTTCTCGATCTTGATCGTGTTTTTTCATCTAACACGCAGTACTAGTACTAGTAGTACAACTTTCTGGGTGATCTTGCATGTGATTTTTGTGTGCCAAATGACGGTTCTAAATTCCTCTTTTGACCAAAACATGCGAGAGGTTGACACTGATTTCTTATAGATTACTTTCAACTACTCCCTCTGTCCCAAATTTCTTGTCTTAGATTTTTCTAGATACGGATGTATCTAATACTAAAATGTGACTTGATACATCCGTATCTAGTCAAATCTAAGACAAGAATTTTGGGACGGAGGGAGTACTTTATGAACATCAATGCTACCCTTGAAGAGGGTATATTTTCCTCAGTAACTTGTGTTATGGATATTGCAAATAATCCCTCTGCTCTCATGCCTTTGAAGACATGTTCTAGTGTCTTTGTTCACTCATTTCTGTGCGTATATGTAGTCATATATGGAGTATAATATCGAAAATCATCTTATATTTCTGAACGGAGGTAGTAATAAAATATGGTTTTAGTTTGAATTAGAACCAGGTCCGCGGTGGAGATGAAGTTCTCAAAGTCATGTCGTGTGAACTGGAAGACCTGAGGATGAGTTCTACTGCTAAACTATCCAGCTGCTGTGTCCTTGTCGCCACGTGTCCTGAACTAGTGTTTTCCTGTAGCATTGTTGTCAGGCGTGTTCTCGAGGCTGTACTTGACCACAACAATTTCCTGGCTGTGCCTTCGATTACGAAGGGTGTGGTTCTTGTAAAGCTTCCCAACAAATCTGATGCGGCCTGTCTCCATGATCATGTTTATGAGTGGAAAGACCACTCTGTTAGGTTCTCCAAGGTTGACGTGATGGTGATGGTGCATGTAGACATCTCTCACGAAGTCCATGGCCTAGTCAGTTATGCGGGGTTCATCCCGTAGGTCGGTGGCAAGAAATAGTCTGCAGAGTTTAATTAGTGCAACTTTGCTTGTCTGTAGTAAGTACTATTGTTCAGTACTTGATTTGTGTTTGTGAACCCTGTATTGTTTATTAGTACTACCGCTTTTGGTGTGTGGTCATTCCTGAGAACGGTCTATGTTAATGTCTGTCCACTCAATTCAGTCTATATATTTTGAAGTATCTAGATCATCTTTTTTGTGAGGACGGTTTATCAATTATGGTTACACTCCAATATCTGTATGCATTGTAGGGTTTATTGCACCCACCAGGATTTCCAGTCCCATGGATGTTTGGTCCATACGATTTGTCACGACCTTTGGACTGTCCTGCTTGTGGGAGTAGGCGGGGCCCCTGCATGCCACGCGTAGTTGGACGATCAATCTTCTGTTTAGTACTTCAACATAGTGATTTCCTGGTAAGGATTCACTTGTGTCACATCAAGTAAATCTTATTGATTTATTGCCTAAATCTTATTGATTTAATGTCATGTTTTCTGTCTTTTCCTGCAATTTTACGACGCAGGTTTTGCCATGTGACATTCGTCACAGAATAAACCGTTTGGTTTGCTCTACGATGGCAATTTTTGCAGGTTTCACTTCTTATGCCGTGTCAGTAACGAAGGCACTGTCCATCACTTATATTACTGAAAAAAAATTGGATCAGTCTGTTGTCTGAGTACAAGCTGAATCCCTATGATGAACTGTAGTTTGGTTTAACAAAAACACCACAATTAGTTCTTCTCTTGTTTAAAAGAAATGAAGAAAAAACTGGATCATGGTCACGAAGCCTAGTCAAGTTAGAAAGCTGATCATAGCAGACCAGACACGATCGCCGCTGTCTCGCACATCGGTACCACCTTCAGCAACGGATCGAGCACCGGCAATTGCTCTAGCACTGACAGCGGCAGCAGCTCACTCTGATCCAGCTGAGGATTGGGCACTGACCGCATCAGCGGATCAGGCTGATCTACCGGAGGATCGGGCATCAACACCGGCACCTGCTCCGACACCGGCACCAGCTCTACAAGGATCACCATCTCCGGCAGCAGCAGCGGCTTCGGCACCTGCACATACACTTGCACTTGCATCTGCTCCGGCCCGTGCAGCGGGAACCAAACGAGCAGTTGCACCGGCAACAGACTGGGCTGCAGTTCGCACTTCATATACCAAAGTCCTTACAAAAACCGACATGTCCACCTTCTTGGTAAGCATTGGCCGCCCAAGTGTTTCGTTCTTTTTTCTTTCCATGTTGTTTCGCATGATTCACTGTGTTTATCTAACTGTTTGGGTATGTCTTCTTGTTTGCAAGCAGAGAATTCCTAGAGCAACGAGGGAGTCGTTCAACAATCCGGGCGACAGCGGCCAAGTTTCTCTTACCATGCGCAGCCTTGGTGTGAATGAACCTGCTCAATATACCGTAATGGTCGCAAGATGATTGATGCTAAAGTATGGTCAAGGTTCAAATCTAAATCATATCTTGCGGTATGGGATGATCTCAAAATCGAACTTTCTCGGCAAGGAGAGCTGGTCCAAATCAACTTTGAAATTCTTCAGTAGCACCACGCAACTGCCGAACTGATCTATCCTACGAGAGATTTTGATGTAATAATCTGGCATGGTGAAACAAGTGTCCTGTGTGTATAAGTAATACGACAGTATTATTTATCACATGGTATATCATTGATAGAATTGCAACTCTCATTGCTGGTTAGGAACTGTCGTTCGATTTCATTCCAACAGCTGCCGTGCTTTATTCAATTTTGTGTATTCGCCTTGCGACAGCATCTAAAACCAGCGCCGTACCGATGGCTTGCAATATGAAAAGCGCTGAGGTAGAACACAAGGGCCCCCAAACATGCAGGGCGGGCCTGCGGCCCAAAGTTCAGAACCGTGTGCCTGTCTGAGTATTATATTCTCAGCTGAACCCCCATAATGCCCGTGCGTTGCACGTAACATCAAGATGCATTTGTATGAGTATTTTATCTTGTGAGAGTAAAGGATGAACGAGGGAAGGCCTTATTTGCAAATGTGGAGAGGTGTGTGGGTACCTTTTTGCAAAATTGCCATAGTTTCCTTCCTATCCATCAGATATAAATCAGATGGCCTATATTGCAGGATGGCAGGCACACCATCATCACCAACTCGTCTATACTGTGTTAAAAACAACTCTGTTTTTTGTAATTATATATGTTATATATATTCCCCTTGATTTTTCTTATGTATAAAGTTGTGATATAAAAGATTTGTATATTTCTTTACAGAGGGAGTATCTCTCTGTCAAAAATATATTTTTGTGTAACTAGTTACTCCTGTCTTTCTACTTCCTTTCGCTGATATGTGGGGCATCCGGCTACGGAGTCCATGTGCCATATGCACAAATTAGAGTGCACAACTGCACGGTAGCCACACCCCGGTCGTAGCGCCGCAGTAATGCCCAATGAGCCGTCAAATCACAAACCCCCCTTTCGAGCTTTAGCAGTAAGCTGGATGGACGAAGCGGCAATATTTCACTGGGCCTGAATCCCCTTCTTCCTCATCTGCTTGTTCAGAGAAAACCCCCTCTCGGCGATTGCATAGGCTTTTCTCATGGAGAACCAGGTACGAATTCTTCATCCATCCCCGATAAATCCAAGTCCCTTGGTCGCGGGTAATCCTAGGATGGCAGCCGCCGCCGTTGATGCATTTTTCTTCCTACTGAATCTAGTGTGTTTCATTTGAAGTGCCCAAAGTGTGAGGACCCTACAGGTTTCTGCGCCCTCGGCGAGACACCACACTTGTTCCTTCTCATCCTAACACATGATTTTAAAACATGCACAATATGTTCCTAGAATCCTCTTTTCTATCTGGGAGGGTGGGGTTTTTTTGAACATGCTGTCGACTAGTTTGGAAATTTGGATTGCTATATTTGGATAAAAGGTACTACCAGTGCGATGGTCAACACTAGCGTGAAGGAGGAAGTTATTTCTACATTTGGATAGGGAATACATTGTGTTCTCATATTATTTTTCCTCCAGTGCATCATTTGCTCTGCCAGAACACATGTACTCAAGATGCTCGGCCTTGCCATAACTGAATACACTAGTTTAATGGTCAAAGTGAAGACAAGCCATGGATATAAGTTCCGAGTTGGGTTCATGAACCAAGAAGATCGCTGCTTTTTTTATGGCCGAACTTGGATAAACTTTCTCAAGTGTTACGGACTGAAAGTTGGCGCACGAATGTTAATGGAAATAGCAGAACCTGGTCTCATCTTCACTGCGATCTTCCACCCCGACGTCGTTCCAATTGTTCATCCATGTTAGTTTTGTATTTGGTTCTTGCTTGTTGCATCGATTACTTCTTAATCCACCTATTCTGTCTAACTAATCACAATTTAACTTTAGAAGTAGCAACGAATCTCTCACAAAGATGCTACTTCTAACTAATATTTTCTTATAATTGGTGGCATGTGTAGGTTTTTTCAGAGTTAAGCATGCTGCTCGTTTGTTATTCTGTAACAACTCGGCTGTTACTGATGGCACTGAAGTTGACTGGGACGACATCCACAAGTTCCTACACTTTATTGATCGTCTTGAGGTCCTTGTGGGGCGTTTCAATGGTGGAAGGCCACGTGGGATATGTGTGCCACTGCTGCACTCGTTGAACAGGTCCAACTGTGTCGAGAAACTTATGGTACGAGCTGTTTTCTGTTATATATGTTGTTCATAAACTATTGCTTATACACACTTTTACAGCGGTGATCTTCTTGAAACAGAAACTGCCCAGTTCTATTGTTCCTATACAGATGCCTGACCATGGTCCGGTCAGACTTGCGCTTGGTCAACACATGATGTTTATGTCGACCTACTCCATTCCCCTTGGATGTGAAAAGACACTTATTCATGGGTGGTCTCAAATAATGAAGGCCTGTCCATCTTGGAGAATAGGACAGAAGATTATGTTCCTGCTTTTCCATGGCTCTAAAGCGAATATCCTGTTTATTGACCACATTGCGAGATGAAGCCGCTTTCAGAAGGTTGTGGATGCGCGGGGTGGTGCCTGGGCCTTGTCCTGGGGCTTGGAGACCTCACCCTTGGTTAACTGTAGGCAAAGTAGCACTGTTCAAGGCGTGCTTTGTACGGTTGAACCTGTATAAGTACTCATACTGCTTTCAGCTATGGTTGTTAAGTGCCCCTGCTGGTTTCAGTTAAGGTTGTTAAGTACTCCTACTGCTTTTACAGTCTGTTGTGTTTCTTCAGTCCTGTATTCCTCCAGCCGCCAAAACTAAAAACCAGCGCCGGCGGGGCCGCCTGCTTCCGCCTCCCACGGCTGGCTACGCCTCAGCGCACGCATCGCCGCCCCACCGTCTCCTAAATCGTTAAAGCTGACGTACGAGGCCTCGCCGTCGTCCTCCGCGCGCTTTGGTGCGCTCGCCGCGGCGCCGCCCTCTCGCGTTGTCAACATGGTCAACAAACAACAGGAATCGGCAGAAGTACATGGAGAGGATGACAGTACGGGCCCACCAGTCAGCGTATGGAAAAATAAAATGCTTCCTCCTAATGTTTTCCTGACATCTGGGACCCACGACATTGTGAGCGTATATAGTCAATAGACAAGAGAACAGCACAAGATCGGCTAACACCTGGGACGTAGCTGCTCGAGCAGTATTTTTTTTGTTATTGTTGAGACGGGGCAGGGTTTGAACTGGGCTGTGGCCCGTCTAGCCAAGGCTTATATTTTATGTTCACCATGTGACCAGCCCAACTATTTTTTCTTTGTGAAAATGAGCCCAGTTTATTTTTTCTGAAGAATACCCAATTCAGGCCTATTTATTTTTCTACGCCCTGATGGGCTGCAACTCTTTCAAGACGCCTGACAAATTGGCAATTACTTTATAATTTCTGAATTTTTTCACATTTTTAGATACCTATTTCACTGGGCATTAACCTAATTTAAATATATCTTCAAAGTACTTTAAATCTGGCTCGACATTTCGGTATTAAAAATAGTTTGGAACCCAGAGAAATATGCGAAATTGGCCCTGGCCAACCAAAAAAAACGGACTGCAATAAATTGCATAAGAAGTCGCAATGAGCTATATATAAATTATTAAAAAAAGAGGGAATGGTCTGACTTATGGGCCTATTAAGTTGACGCGTATGCAAGATTTTTTAGTTATTATATAGGTCAACAAACGATTCTAGCAGATGTAATCGTTGGATGTCAATCCAACGGCCATCGTGTTTCTTCAATCTCTGATCTTCTTCCTCCAGCCGCCAAATCCAGCGCCGGCGGGACCGCCTTCTCCCGCCTCCCGTGCAGGCCTCACCGCCCCCTACTACTCCCACCGCTGGCCAGGGTATCCCTCTACTCACCCACACCCCCTGTTATTCTGCGGCGACGGCAGCCTCACACCGCAGCCGAACCAGTGAACCCTCGTACTCCTCTCCGCGTGGGCATCCACTGCCGCGTCTTCCCCGGCTCCGCGTCGTCCCCTTCCTAGGCCTCGCCGTCGTCCACCGCCCTGGTGCTCTCGGCGTGGCGTGGTGAACGTGGTCAAGGAACGACTTCCATCGGAAGAGTACTGTCGTGGAGAGGCTGACAGCTGGGTCCACGGCAGCCGCAAGGAAGTGCCTCCTTATTACGCGGAAAATAATTATTCCTCCACCCTACAACAGGGACCCACCGGACGGGCAACCGTATTTGGTGAAAAAACGTTTCCCTTGACTGCTGGGACCCACCGGATGGGCCACCGTATTTTGCGAAAAAAAGTTCCCCCCGCTGTCAGCTCGGACCCACCGGAAGTCCTCCTTATTACGCACAAAAAAATGAATACTCCCCCTGCTAGTTGGGACCCTCCTTGGTGGGTGGCTGACTTGTGGGCCTACTAAGTTGACGGGGACGGAGTGCTTTGTCAACTTAGTCAATATGAACGATTCTAGCTCCAGTGACCGTACGATGTCCATCCAACGGCCGTAGTGCTTCTTCAACCTCTGGTCTTCTTGCTCCAGCCGCCCAAAGCAGCGCCGGTCGTGCCGCATGCTCCTGCCTCCCGTGACCGGCTGTGCTGCCGCGGAGGCCTCACCGCCCCCTACTACTCCCACAGCTGGCCAGGCCATCCCTCTACTCACCCACACCCCCTGTTATTCTGCGGCGACGGCAGCCTCACACCGCAGCGAACCAGTGAACCCTCATACTCCTCTATGCGTGGGCATCCACTGCCACGTCTTCCCCGGCTCCACGTCGTCCCCTTCCTAGGCCTCGCCATCGTCCACCGCCCAGGTGCTCTCGGCGCGGCGTGGTCAACGTGGTCAAGGAACTGCTTCCATCAGACGTGGATTGTACGTGGAGAGGCTGACAGCTGGGTCCACAGCCGCAGCAAGGAAGTTCCTCCTTATTACGTGCAAAATAATTATTCCTCCACCTGACAGCGGGGACCCACCGGACGGGCCACCATATTTCACGAAAAAATGTTTCCCCCTGACAGCTGGGACCCACCAGCTACATCTTCGCACGCAAGGAAGTGCGTCCGGGCAAAAAAAATGATTCGCCCCCCCTGACTGCTGGGACCCACCAGCTACATCTTTGCACGCAAGGAAGTGCCTAACAGTCGGGACCCACCTGGTCGAAGCATACGTAGCGTTATCATTCTGGTCGTGAACGTGTACGTACATACTGGTCGATGTAGAGGCGCGCACGTGTCATAGTAGAGGCGCGCACGTAGGATGTACACGTACGTACAGCGGCCAGTGTGCAAGAAAGAAAATACGGCCACGTACATGCATACAGGCAGGGTCTCGAACGCCTACTCGCGCATACGTACAACCAGGGCTCGTGAACATGGCTGGGTCAGAATGGAGAAACAACATCATCGTCGTGTTCATGGGGAGCCAACCGGCTGGGTCGGAACGGAATGCGTCGTCGTGTTCATCGGGAGGGCTTGGACGGAATAGCCGATGGAAACGAGGCCTGGCGTACCGGAGAACGGAGGAAACGGCCTTGTGTTCGACCGGCCACATTTGAAACGGGATCCAGTTCATCGGGAGGGGTCTGGCGTATCGCAAAACGGAGGAAACGGACCTCCTACGGTCGAAACGGGGGTCCTGTTGATCGAGAGGGGTGTGGCGTACCGCAAAACGGAGGAAACGGACTTGTGTTGGAGCGCTACGGTCGAAACGGGGGTCCTGTTCATCGGGAGGGGTGTGGCGTACCGCAAAACGGGACTCCACGGGATACTGTTCATCTCCACCGTCGACCCCCTCCAGCCTCCACGGGCTTCTCTTCATCCACCGTCGACCTCCTCTAGCCTCCACCTACGACTGTTCATCCACGGGCTCCTGTTCATCCAGCCTCCACCGCGCGCTACTCCACCGGCTACTGTTCAACCAGCCCTCTCCACGGGCTCCTGTTCAACCACCCCTCCACGGGCTACTGTTCATCCAGCCCTCCACCGTCTACTGTTCATCCTGCCCTCCACGGGGTGGTCCTGTTCATCCTGCCCTCCACGGGGTCCTGTTCATCCAGCCCCAACCGACTCGATCGATCGGGGTCCTGTTCATCCAGAGGCAACACCACGGGGTCCTGTTCATCCACCCCCCACCGGCAACTGTTCATCCAAACCCCCCAGCAACGCTCACTGTTCATCCATAGGCAGCATCGATCGGCTTCAATTAGCAGCAGTAGCGAAGGAATCGCTCGATCGGGTTCAGTTAACAGCCATCAATCGATCACTCGGGTTCAGTAACGCGTAGCCTGCAGTGCAATCGCTCGGGTTCAGTTAGAGCCCAACGCCTCGCACCCACGCGCGTGCGTGTACGAGAGAAACGCGCATCGCTCGGCCCCGGCCACCCACCGTAACCGGGAACACCCCGATATTTTCCTTGCCCTCGCTTCTACCACGGTTTTTCCGTCATGGACGGCCCAATGAATGCCATGCAGCTGCGTCTCTGGTCCGCCTAGGACGAAAAGCCCATTTTCTGTCATGATTTTTTGTCATAGAAGTAGGACCCCACCACATCTATGATGATACCGTGTTTTGTCACAATTATCGTCACAGAAGTGTCATAAGTATGACATAAAAAAATTTGTTCGGCCCAAAATGTCACGGATGGGTCTTTTTTTTGTAGTGCTTCACTCTTCACTGCACATCACGTCCCAGAGGACCAAGTGGGTGCTGCCAAAGAGGCTATACGTCAGGCGGGCATCATGATGGAGCTAATGAAGGTGGCCCGGGAGGCCAGCCAAGCTGCCTACGATGCCAGCTCAGCACTTCAGAGCAACGTCCAGGTTGGTTGAACACCGACTGGCCCTTTAGCTTGTCGCTTGTTCTGTTAGGATATGCTACCTGAAAACTTTCCTTGAGGGATCTTTCCATCATTCTGCGTTTTACATTTGTACACCCACTAGGTGTTTTAACTTACTGCTGAATAATTTTGCATCTTGAGTCGACTAAGTTGTGTCGATTGAGTCTTTGAACTAGTGGGGGCACGCTGAGTGCACCCACTGGGTGTAGTCCCCGAGACCATAGTTGACTGCGGGCAGTCGACTGTGGTCTGAGAATTGGATTTTTGTCACTCGGCCTGGACGGACCATGTCGAGTGGAACCTGAACCAGTGGGGGCACGCTAAGTGCACCCACTGGGTGTAGTCCCTGAGACCATAGTTGACTGCGGGTAGTCGACTGTGGTCTGAGAATCACCTTCTTGCTTTTTTTTTACACTCGGCCTGGACAGACCATGTCGAGTGGAAATTGGACCGGTGGGGGCACGCTAAGTGCACCCACTGGGTGTAGTCCCCGAGACTACTGTTGGATGTTTGGTGGTAGTAGTCTTAGAACTTGTTGAATTTATCACTCTATTGTTTTGAAGTAACCAATCTTTTCACCTGCCGACTAACTGTCCTTTGATTACAGAAATCATGTGAACTTGGAGCTCGTTTTGCTGACCTGGAGCAGAAGCAGATTTAGCTCAATCTCGATCTGGAGCCAGCCAAGATGAACTTGCAGAAGGCCAAGGATGAAGCTGCTGGTATGAAAAATTTGTCGACTGCTCAGTTGCTGAACCGGGTGTTATTTGCTTTTTTGAACCGAGTGTTATTTCTTTCAGAAACAATGAACCAAGCTCTGGCGAAGAAGGACCTGGACCTTGCAGCCGCGCAAAAAGCAGCCGATGAGAAAACTGCACTCGCTGACCAGAAGCTGGCTTCAGTCGGCAAACTGGAGGAAGAGAATGCCAAGCTGAAAACTTCCCTTGATGAAGCCAACAAGGAGGCGACTCATCTGAAGAAGGACAAGAAGAATCTGACCGAAAAGATGGAAGGCATTGCTCGCAAGCGGGATGACCTGGAGAATTATCTGGGAGGGCTTGCCAAGAAGCTGTTCATCATGCTTGAAGGTGCTTTCCTTTGTCCGACTGACTTGTTGTTGTCGACTCGATATACAACCATTGACTCATCATTGTATTGTGTGTGCAGAATTTTGCCAGAACTTCGAGGAAGAAACTGGGCGAGTTGAAACAAGCTTGGACCCCATCCTCTCTCCTGTAAAGGACGAAGCTGCCATGAACATGCTCCGACTGGAATCCCGCGTCGCTGGTGTTGTCAACTCCCTTGCTCGACTAAAAGTCACGATGTCGCGGATCGACACAGCACTCTGGCCAAGGGCGATGCTCCAAAATGACCTCGAGTCTCTAATTGCTCGACTTAATGAGGCTCCTGGTCGAGTGTAGGAATGGAAGAAGTCTTCTGCTCGGTGTGGTGCTGATGTGGCTCTGTCCCTGGTTCGTGTCCACTGCAAGGAAGCGCGAGAAGAGAAGCTAGCAGCAATCAAGGTCGCCAATACCAAAAGGCATGACTTCCAATCCTTCATGGAAACTTTCATTGCTGCTGCCACTCGAATCGCCGACGGAATCAACCTGGATGAATTCGTCGAGCCAGCTGGCCCTCCCCCTGTGGAGTGAACAAACTTTACGCATTGCCTTAAATTTGCCTCGGAATGCCGAGTGATTTTGTAATCGTTAAAACTCCTTCGGGCCTGATGCCCTAGTACTTTAATCCGTGGTCTGGAACCTTAGGATTTATCTGAACTTGGTTTTTCTCTGAATATGCTTGTGTTTGCCTTCGAGTGGAACTTATTCTTCACTCGGGATAGTCCTTGTACTTGTGGTGCAGCTCTGAGGAGAAGGTCACAGTCGACCTGCACCTCGTCGTCCTTGCGGATCGGGATGGAGCACACATTGTACTTATGGCGCAGCTCTGAGGAGAAGGTCACAGTCGACCTGCACCTCGTCGTCCTTGCTGATCAGGATGGAGCGTGTGGCCAAGTCCCCGAGCGAGAAGATCAGTTCTCACTCGGAACGTGTCTTATACTTAGGCGAGTACTGGACTGCAGCTAAGCCCCCGAGTGAGAGGGTTGCTCACTACCTGGTAGGATTTTTAAAACTTAGGCGAGTACTGGACTGTAGCTAAGCCACCGAGTGGGAGGGTTGCTCACCACTCGGTAGGATTTTTCAAACTTAGGCGAGTACTGGACTGCAGTTAAGCCCCCGAGTGAGAGGGTTGCTCACCACTCGGTAGGATTT